>NW_007252905.1:8531-45427 GCF_000164805.1 Carlito syrichta | reverse complement strand
ACAAGAGCTAACTACCCAGTCTACCAGGAAATAGAAGTTAAAAAATATCTAGAAAGAAGTAAAACTTAGAAAGACAGAGAAAAATAATTCTGCTATACACTTTCCATCAGGTGTATTGAGATTTACTTACAAGTTTTACTGCCATGTATGCACACTGGTCACTAATCACATGCCAATATTATAGGTATAACTGATATCCTATGTCAGAGGCAATCTTCCAGATGGCCTTTACAGGCCTCAGCCATGTAGCTATAGATCTTGGCTCCCAACAAATAATATTTTGCTTTTGAAGAAAGAGTGTATTTGTTTTTATATATAAGACTTACTCAGCTTACTCAGACAGAGTTGGTAAATTCTGTCTTGCTCACAAATGTTGCATGCTGCTTTCTAAGAGAATTGTTGTGCTTTGTCCTTTTTCCATTGATTAATAAAGTACCAAGTAGCATGGAAACTCTCCTTGAACCATTCCATGCTTAATATGTATTGTTAATTTTTTCCCTGACATTTGCCACTTCCAAACATTTTGTTACTTAATACCAACAACTGCTACTGTCTAAAAGTGAAAGTGGGAGGAAGTCAGGAAGATAGTGGCCAGCCAGTAGGGCTATGTGAGTCCCCATGTGAGTGAGTGTATGGAAAACTTTGTGTACACGTTGGTGAGCGAGTGGGTGTGTGAGTGACTAAGTGAGGGCTAGGAAGTTGGCAGCCAGGGTGCTCCTGTTGCAGTGGCTGGTGGCACAGCTGCTGGCTTGGACCCTAGCGATTCCCAGGATGCAGAAGCCTAGTGCCATTTTCTTTTTTTTTCCTTACCTTTTTTTTTTTTAAATCAACAAAGTCTCCCTGGGAAGAAAATGCTGGGAAAGACTATCTAAGTGGGGACTCGTGAGCAAGTGGCCATGCCTCTGATGCAGCAGCTGGTGCTGCAGCCTCTCTGCTTCATCCCTGGCTCTTCCCAGGTTGTAGAAGTGAGTGCCATTATTTTATTTTAAGCAGACAAAAGTTGCAGGAAGAAAATATCTCCCAAGGCCCTCCCTCACCAGTGCAGCAGGAGAGAGACTGCTGGCTCTTGGCTTTTGCTCACCACTTCAGCTCCTGGCAGGGCACTGGCAGCAGGGGCTGCAGAGATAGTCCAGAGGCAAAGTCCCATGGAAAAGGACAAGAGAGGCACCCCACCATCATCTTGAAGGCAGGGCAGGAAAGTACTCCGATTCACTCACCACGGAACAACAGGCCCGAACTCTGACTGGTGGATCTACTACTCAGGGACTGATCATGACCCAGAGGGAATATCCTGAAAGCTCAAACTTTGGAGTGACCTGATGAGTGCTGACTCCCAGGTGCCCCACCCCCTACCCAAATCCAGCTGCAGGACAAAGGATGTGGCCAGAAAAGAATGAGGAAGGGCTCCAAAGAGATCCTTGGTGAGTCTTGGGCTGACCCAAACCCCTTGTCCCCAGAGATCCTCTGAACATCAGACCCAAACTGCTGGGAAGTGACTGAGAGGGACAAGCCCAGGTGGAGCCTGGACATCAATCATAAGAGGAGAACTCCATTCCAGGATAGGCCTGGCTAGGGCACCCTCCTGTGAGTACATACCTGGGGAAGAGACAATCCCATAACACCCCACCAGAGGAGTACTCCCTGACCATAGGAGAGTGGGAGGGGAAGACTGCAGCCCCACCCACCTCCACTGCCCCTCCTCCTTCCCTGCTTCAGACACTGAGGAGTGAAAGAGGTGGCTCTGCAGGAGGGACCTGATTAGAGGAACAATTACAGAGTCTGCCACAAGAAGGCAGGTTTTTTTTTTTTAATGTTCAATTTTTAGAAAATTAAAATTTTTTTTGACTGTTAGTTCTTCTGTTTTAAAAATATTTTTCCTTTGTGCATAAATGTGTATGTGAGAGTTTGATCTGCCACCCACAAATATTTTTCCTTTCTTTTTCTGTTTCTTTCTTCTTTTATTTGTCGTTTTCTGTTTATGTGTGTATGTGAATGACTGAGTGGTCATCTTTCAATTTTGTTGTTGTCGTTGGTTTGTCTTTACTCTTGTTATTCTGCGTTTTTTTATTTTCATTTTTTATACCTTAAGGTGTGTGTCAATATATGTGTGAGGGTTTGACCTGAATTCCAATTTTTTCTTCTAGTCCTCCAGTCTTTCTGTTTTTCTTCTCTAATCACTTTATGCTAGGTATTTGTGTGTGTGTTTAGGTTTTCTGATTTTTGTTTTTACTCTTTTGTTTGCTTCAATTGTTTTTCCAGTTTTTTTGTGGTGTGTGTGTTTGTCTGTGTGTGTGTGTGTGTGTGTGTGTGTGTGTGTGTTTTGATTTCTTGGTTTTTGTTTTTACTCTTTGCTTTGCTTCAATTGTTGTTATTCCGGTTTGTTTTGGGGTGTGTGTGTGTGTGTGTGTGTGTGTGTGTGTGTGTGTTTAGTTTTCTTCTTTTTGTTCTTCCTCTTTGTTTTGTTTCATTTGTTGTTATTCCGGTTTGTTTTGGGGTGTTTGTATGTCTGCGTGTGTGTGTGTTCAATTGTTCTTTGCATTGGTTTCTGCTTTGCTTCATCATATAGAGTGGTGGTGGAGAGTGTGTCTCAAGGAACACATACCACAATAAGTGAACATTGTATTTTGCAAGTAATTTCTGAATCCTAGCACCACATCCTCTACTTTATTCAGATTTCAAAAACTACAAGAGACAGCAAAGCTTCCCATACACCATCCTATTTCAAAATAGAACAAATCCAGAGTCTGGATCAGGGAAGAATAAAGTACTGAGCAAACATCAGAAGGGAAAGCCTCTCCCACTGACACTGAATAACAGAACTAAAGAGAAAAACAAGAGATATATCACAAATGAGGACAACCAAAGGAATACCACAGGCAATTTCAAGTGTACCAAAGACAAAATACCTGACAAATCAGACCTTGGTGCCCAAACATTGGAAGTCTGGAATGACTGGCTCCAGGATATGAGGGAGATTAGTGAATACATGGAAACAGTGAATAAGATTCAAGAAACACAAGATGCAACACTCAAAGAACTTGTAACAGAGATTTTGGCAGTAAAAAATTTTCTCCAGGAAATAAGTAACAAGATGACAAGCTTGGAAAGCAGAATCAATCTAACTGAAGGAAGAATCTCTGAACCTGAAGACTAAAACATGGTAGTAACCTGATCTGTAAAAAATTTTGAAAGAAGCCTCAGAAAGAAAGAACAAAGCTCACAAGACATGTACGATTACATCAAGAGGCCAGCATATGCCTAATTGGTAACCCAGAAGAAGAAAGGGAAATAGAGAACAACTTGGAACAAGTATTCCAGGAGGTAATGCAAGAAAACTTTCCCCATCTCAGTAGAGATGTGACTAGCCAAGCACAAGAGATACAGAGAACCCCCACAAGACATCAAATCAGAAGAACAACCCCTAGGCACATAGGACTTTGCCTACACAAAGTAGGCACAAAAGGAAAAATCCTAAAGGCAGCAAGAGAGAAAAGTCAGACTACCTACTGGGGAAAACCAATCAGTATAACAGCAGACCTATCCATGGAAACATTACAAGCAAGAAGGGACCGAAGCCCTATATTCAAAGCCCTCAAAGACAAACAATTCCTACTAAGAATTTCCTATCCAGCCAACTTCAGCTTCATCAGTGATGGAGAATTAAAATCCTTCCCAGACATCCAATCCCTAAGAGATTATGCAGCTTCCAGACCAGCTCTACAGGAGACCCTTAAAAAAGTATTAAGCACAGAAGAAAGAAAAAAAAAAGAATGACCACATACTTCCCAAGAGAACAGCAGAGTCCAGAATCAACAGAGAATACAGTGTAACAAGAAACTTGAAAACACACATACATTAACCCCAAAGCCAAAAGAAAACAAGCAAATAAAAAACTTTATAAGAACCTCATGACAGCAATAAACAATCACATTTCAATGATCAGCCTGAATGTGAATGGATTAAACCGCACCACTGAAAAGACACAGAATGACAAACTGGATAAGAAACCATGACCCAATTATTGGCTGCATACAAGAGATTCATCTCAATTCAAAGGATACACACAGACTCAAAGTTAATTGATAGAAAACGAGTTTCTAGGCAAATGGATTGCAAAGGAAGACAGGAGTTGTTATCTTAATATCAGACAAAGCAACATTCAAGAAATGAAAAATTAAAAAGATGCAAAAGTACACTGCATAATAATATAAGATTCAATTCGTCTACAAGAAATATCCATCCTAAACATATATGCACCCAACATGAGAGCACAAGCATTTATAAAGCAACTACTAAGTAAACTAAAATAAATTGACTCTAACAATATTATAGCAGGGAACTTGAATACCCTACTAACAGCCCTAGATAGATCATTGAGGCAAAAAAATCAACAAGGAGATCCAGAATCTAAACTTGACACTCAACCAAATGTACTTAATAGATACCTACAGATTATTCCACCCAACAACCACAGAATATGCATTCAACTCATCATCACATGGAACATACTCCAAGATCGATCACATCTTGGACCATAAATCATGCATAAAAAAATTCCATAAGGTTGAAATCTCGCCATGCATGCTCTCAGACCACAATGGAATAAACATAAATATCAACACTAAAAACATTTCCCCAAAACCCACAAAGACATGGACACTAAGCAGCATGATGCTGAACAACTAGTGGGTCAACACTGAAATCCAAGCAGAAATTAAAAGATTCCTGGAAACAAATGAAAATGAAGAAACATCTTACCAAATCCTCTGGGATGCCATTCAAGTAGTTATAGGAGAGGAATTTATATTTCTATGAGCACAGAAGAAGAAAATGGAAAGATCACAAGTGGAGAGCACAACAAATCACCTAAGGGAGCTGGAAAGAGAAGACCACCAAAACCTCAACTTTAGCAGAAGAATCAAAATCTCCAAAATCAGAGCCCAAATACAAGACATAGAAGACAAAAATATCGTAGAAAACATCAATAAAACAAAAAGCTGGTTCTTTGAAAGAATTAACAAGATTGATGGAGTTCTAGCCAGAATGACCAAGAAAAAGAAAAAACCCAAATAAACACAATCAGCAATACAAAAGATCAAATCACAACTGACCCTGAAGAAATGCAAAAGATTATCAGAGATTACTATATACACATATATGGAAAAAAAACTTGATAACCTAAATGTAATGGAGGACTTTCTGACATCACACAACCTCCCCAGGTTGAAACAAGAGGATGCTGAGACACTAAATAGACCAATAACAACCCAGGAAATTGACTCTGTCATATGAAAACTACCTACAAAAAAAAAAGCCTTGTACCAGATGACTTTCCAGCAGAATTCTACAAAACATACAAGGAGGAGCTCGATGCCAATTCTTTTGAAAGTATTCCAGGAAATCGAGAAAGATGGAATTCTCCACAAATCATTTTAGGAAGCTAATATCACATTGATACCCAAACTGGATAAAGTCCCAACAAAAAAAGATCTACAGGCCAATATTCTTGATAAACAGATGGAAAAATTATCAGCAAGATCCTAGCAAACCAAATTCAACAACACACCTCAAAAATCATCCACCATGACCAAGAAGGCCTCATTCCTGGGATGCAAGGCTGGTTCAACATTTGTAAGATCATAAACAATATTAAATACATCAATAGATGTAAAAAAAAATGCGCACATGATTATATCATTAGATGCAGAAAAAGCTTTTGATAAAATCCAGCATTCCTTCTTGATAAAAACCCTCAAACACCTAGGTACAGAAAGAACATATCTCAAAATAATAAGTGTCTTCTATGATAAACCCACAGCTAACATATTGCTAAATGAACAAAAACTGGAAACCTTTCCCCTGAAAACTGGATAAGACAAGGCTGCCAACTCCCATCCTTCTTGTACAGCATTGTGTTGGAAGTCCTAGCTCGGGCAATTAGACTAGAGAAAGCAATCTGGGGTACCCAAACAGGAAAAGAGGAAGTCAAATTATCCCTCTTTGCAGAGGATATGATCCTATATCTTGAAAATCCAAGAGAATCTGTCAAAAATCTGTTTGCACTGATAAAGGACTTTGGCAATGTCTCAGGGTACAAAATAAATGTGCAAAACACAGTTGCATTCCTACACACCAACAACAAACAGAGACCCAAATTAAAAGCACAATCTCATTCATAATAGCCAAAAAAAAAAAAGAAAAAGAAAAAAAAGAAAAAGAAACACGTTGGCATCTTCCAAACCAGAGAAGTGAATGACCTTTACAATGAGAACTCCAAAACACTGCTCAAAGAAATTCAAGAAGCCAGAAAGAAATGGAAAAATATTCCATGCTCATGAATAGGAAGAATCAACATTGTTAAGAAGTCTATCCTACCAATGGCAATCTACAGATTCAATGCAATACCAATTAAGTTACCAACATCATTCTTCTGAAACCTGGAACTGACAATACAGAAATTCATATGGAAACATAAATGACCATGAACAGTCTAAACAATCCTTAGCAAAAGAAACAAAGCAGGAAGTATTACACTTCCAGACTTCAAACTTTACTATAAGGCTACAGTAATCAAAACAGCCTAGTGTTGGTACAGGAACAGTCCCACAGACCAATGGAACAGGTTAGAGATTCTGGAAGCAAAGCCTCAATTTCTCAACCTACTTATCTTTGACAGAGTCTCCAACAACAACTACTGGGTAGAGGATACCCTATTCAGTAAATGGTGCTGGGAAAACTAGCTGATCACATGCAGAAGATTGAAACAGGGCCCCTACCTATCACCATACACAAAAATTAACTCTAAATGGATCAAAGACCTAAATGTAAAATCGCAAGCTATAAGAATCTTAGAAAATGCAGGAGACACCCTTATGGAAATTGGAATTGGCAGCAATTCCTATTCAGAACCCTAAATGCCCATACCTTAAGAAACAAGATAGACACGTGGAACCTCATCAAACTAACAAGCTTCTGCAAAGCAAAAGAAACCATCAAGAGAGCAGGGAGACAGTCCACAGAATGGGAAATAATATTTGCCAACTGACTTTCTGACAAAGGCCTCACATCTAGGATCTACATGGAACTCCAATGTGCTGAAAGGAAAAAACAAACAGCCCCATTAAAAAGTGAGCAAAAGAGATGAACAGACACTTCTCAAAAGAAGATATTTAGGCAGCCAACTGACACATGAAAAAGTTCTGTTTCACTCATCGTCAGAGAACTGCAAATCAAAACCACATTGAGATACCACCTAACCCCAGTAAGAATGGCCATCTTTAATAAAACAAAGCAACAGATGCTGATGAAGATGCAGAGAAAAAGGAATCATTCTACAGTGCTGGTGGTAATTCAAACTAGTGCAACCTCTTTCAAAGACAGTGTCATGGTTTCTGAAAGATCTAGAAATTGACCTTCCATATGACCTAGCAATTCCCTTATTGGGAATATACCCAGAGGAAGTCAAATTATTCTACAAAAAAGATACTTGCACAAGTGTGTTTGTTACAGCTCTATTCACAATAGCAAAAACATGGTATCAACCATGTTGCCCATTGATACTTGACTGCATAAAAAAAAGTGGTACATATATACAATGGAATAGTATGCATTAATAAAGAAGGACAGCCATATGGACTCTGCAGCAAATTGGATGGATTTGGAGTCGATCATACTCAGTAATCTATCACAGACACAAAAAACAGGGTGCCATATATTCTCACTCATTAGTGGAACTTGAACAGTTTTAATACTATAAGAAAGTAATTGGCAGTAGTGAGAAACTGTCGGGGGGGTGGTGGTGGTTTTGACAGTTGAGGGAAACTGCTAGGGGAGGGAGGGGCATGCCTCATCAACATGGGTACCTGCATAATCAACGTTTGTATGAATTTTACCACACATCTTTATAAAAAACAAACAAACCAAGATGTAGTGTATGACAAACTAATTATACAATGAAAGATGCTAAGTAATAAAATATTACTGAGAGTATAGAATCATGTGAAAGTGGCTGACTTAAAATTTGAGAATTAAGCTGGGCTCGGTGGCTCAACCTGTAATCCCGCGCCTTTGGAAGGCTGAGTTGAGTGATTCCTGAGCCCGTGGGTTCGAGACCCGCCTGGGCAACTTGGCGAGACCTCCTCTCTACAATAAATCAAAAACTAGCCGGGCATGGTAGCGTGTGCTTGTAGTTCCAGCTACCTGGAAGGCTGAGGTGGAAGTATCACCGGAGCCCATCAGATCGAGGCTACGGTGGCTGAGAGCAGCCACTGCACTCCAGTCTGGGCGACAGAGTGAGACTCCAACTAAAAAAAAAAAAAAATTGAGAATTAGATAGAGTGTTGTCTGTAAGTGATCCTTTATCACTTCCAGTGCTTAAGTGGTTCTGTAGGTAGTTAGCTAAACCTCACTCTTACCAGTTATTTTCCTTTCTTTATAACCTGGTATGAGAGAAAATATGATTACATGGAAATGTTTAAAAAAAGAAAAAAGAGGAGGGGGAAGCCATTTCAAAACAGAAGAATCTATAAGCAAATCAAATACAAAACCTAGCCTGGGAGAAAAATATTTGCAAGTCATGAATAGACTGTCTACAGGGAAAGAAAAAGGTACAAAGGAGACTTAAACATTAAAAGATAGTCAACTATAGGATTAATTAGAAAAATTATCTGTGAAGTAGTATCACACTGTGGTTTAGATGTGCATTTTCCTAATGGCTATTGGCGTTGAACATCTTTGCACATGCTCAGTGACCATTTCTGTATCCTCTTTGGAGAGATGTGTATTCAGATGTTTGGTTTGGTTTTTTTGTTTGTTTTGTTTTAAAATTGGGCTAATTATCTTTTTTTACCTTTGAGCTGTTATTTATGTATCTTGGATAGTGACTTGAAAGTATTTTATTGCTTCTGTGTGTTGTCTTTTCACTCTCCTTTAGTGATGTTTGAGGCACAAAGATTTTCAATTTTGGTTAATTCCAATTAATACACATTTTGTTTGGTTACTTGTAATTTTGGTGTCATATTTAAGAAACCGTGGCCTCCAAGAAGATCACAAAGATTTACTTCTATGTTTTCTTCTATGCTTTCACTCTTAATTTTCTTCTATGATCCATATTGAGTTGAATCCTATGTATGATGTGAGAAAGAAATTCAAACTCATTCTGTTGCGTGTGGATGCCTAGTTATCTGAGTATCATTTGTCTTTTTTATCACAGCCACCTTAACAGGTGTGCTGTGATAGATAGTTCATTGTGATTTTGATTTGCACTTTCTAGAGGATTAGTGATGTTGAGCACCATAGTATATACCGGTTGGCCAACTTCTTTGAAAAAGATGTCTATTCAGGTCCTTTTACCATTTGAAAGTCAAATTAGTTTTTTGTTTTCTTTTTTTTTAATTATGCGAAAGAGACACATGAGTGTTTCATATATTTGGGTATTAACCACTTTTCAAATATATAGTTTGCTAATATGTCCTTCCATTCTGTAGGTGGCTTTTCATTTAGTTGTCTTTTCCCTTTTCTGTGTAGAGCTTTTTAGTTTGGTGTAGTCCAACTTGTTTATTTTTGCACTTTGGTGTAATAGCCAAACATCATTGCCAAGACCAATGTCAGGGAACTTTACTTCTATGTTTTCTTCTGAATGTTTTTTGGTTTCAGAGCTGACATTTAAGTTTTTAAATCATTTCAGGTTAATTTGTTTATAATAACTTGCATTCAGTTTTGTATATTAGCAAGTTTAATTTCACTCATCTGCATGTGGCTATAGTTTTTCCAACACCACATCTAGAAGAGACTATCCTTTCCCCATTGTGTATTCTTGGTACCTTTGTCAAATATTGGTTGGCCATTTATGTATGCATTTATTTCTGGTCTCTGAATTCTGTTTCATTGGTTTATGTGTCTGTTGTTTTCCCAGTACCATTCTGTTTGAACATTATCATCTTGTGAATATAGTTTGAAATCAGGGAGTGTGATGCTTCTAGCTTTACAATCTGATAATGCATTGTAATAACTGTTGTTTTATTTAATTGTATGTCTTTCAAAGAAGCTGAACAAAGAAAGGAAAAACATGTTTGCATTTTTAGAATTTACTATATTAATTTTCTTATGTGTTATTTCTTGCTCTGTTTCTTTTGTAGATTTGAGGTGTCATCAGATGTCATTTCCTTACTCCAAAACAGCTTTGCTCCCACTTGTCTCCTTGGTGCTGTTGATGTAAAATATGTTACATTTCTGTATTTTATGGGTCCAACAATACAACTTTGTGCATACAGCATACTCATACTTTTTAAAATAATTAAGAGAAGACAGGAGAAAAATACATGATTGCAATTTATTTTGCAATTATTCACACAATTACTTCTACTGACTCCCACTGTGTTTTGAGATCGATTCACATTATTGTCAAAGGAGACTTATTTACACCCTGAAGAATCTCTCTAGTATTTCCCTTGTGTTGAGTCTATTGGTAACGAGTCTCTCAAGTTTTGTAATCCTGGAATGCCTTTATTTCATTTTCATCTTTCAAAAACAATTTTGATGCATATAAAAGTCTTTTTGTGACTATATATAATAACATTAAATTTAGTCTTCTTTACTTTTTATTTTTTGAAGTAATTGTATATTATAAAGGTTTAAAAAATTGTGGTAACATATACAGAACATGAAACGTACCATGTTAGCCAATTTTAGGTTTGTAGTTCAGTGGTATTCACACATTTATGTGATTGTACTGCCACTCATATCATCCATTTTTAGAAATATTTATGTTTCCAAAATGAAATTCTAACCCATTTAAAAATAATTCCCCATTTTATTCTCCCCCAGATCCTGAAAACCATCATTTTCCTTTCTGTTTCTGTTACTTTGACTACTCTAGGTATTTCAGATAAGTGGAGTCATACAATATTTATCCTTTTGTATCTAACTTATTTTACTAGAAAAAGCTTTCCAAAATTGCTTTGATGGGTGGACTAAGTGCTGGAGTCAGTGCATAGTTTCCCAAGAGGAGTACTTCAAAGGTGACCATAGTGATATTCAGCAATGAGATATGTAGCACTTTTTTCTTGTCTAAGTTCACAAACTGAGTTGTCAGACCTGGTATTTTGTTTGCCTATATGTCTTTCTTTATGTTAGTACCATATTGGGCTGATATGGTAGCTTTTAGTATCCGAAAGTGTGAGTCTTCCCACTTCGTTTTTTAAAGCATTGCTCTGACTATTTCAGGTCCCTTGAAATTCCATATGAATTTAAGAAGGACTTTCACTCTCTATAAAAACCATCACTGAGATGTTGAGAGGGATTGTGCTGAATCTTTAGATCACAATCTATGAACATAGGTTCATATGTAGTTCCACTATGTGTCTTTTATTTCTTCCAGCAATATTTTGTAGTTTCCAGTGTACCATTTTTCTACCACCTTGGTTAAGTATATTTTTAGCTATTTTATTCTTTCTATGGTATTGCTGATTAAATCATTGTCTTCATTTTCTTTTTGGAATGTTCACTGCAAGTGTATAAAAATACAACTGATATTTCTGCACTGTGGTATTTTGTTCTTTGTTGAATTTATGTATTAGTTCTAGAGGTTTGTGTGTGTGTGTGTGTGTGTGTGTGTGTGTTCGGAGGTTTAAGATCATGTTCTCTATGAACAGATCTAATTATACTTCTTCTTTTCAAATGAGGATGTCTTTGGTTTTCTGCCTTCTTACTCTGTCTAGAACTTCCAATAATATGTTAAATAGTTATAAAATTCCAGGTGACAACTGGAATTTTAGCCCTTTAAAACTTCATTCCACTGCTTCTAGTCTTCTTTTAAAATGAGAAGTCAGCTGTTAACCATATCAACACCTCCTTGCATGTAACGAGTTTTTTTCTTTTGCTGTTCCAGTATTTTTTTATACTTCAACACTTTGATTATGATATGCAATTCCAAATAACAAATAATCATTTATTCTGCCTGAAATTCTTTGGATTTTTTAATGTAAAATTTTCATCACATTTCTTGAAATATTTTTATTCTGTACCTTTCTCTCCCCTTGACTTTTTCTATATGTTTCATATTTCTCCGAGGTTCCCTCCAGTTTCTTATTAATTTTTTCTGTCTTCAGATTTCATAATCTCTAAAATATATCTTCAAATTCTTTGTTTATTTCTTCTTCTGTATTTAATCTACAATTCACTCCTTCTGGTAAAATTTTTATATTGGTTATCATTATTTTTCTTTTTAACTGGAGAATTTCCATGTGGCTGTTTAACTTTTGAAAAAAAAGTATTTTCTGTCTCGTTATTGGAGTTCTCTAATTGTTGAAAAATCATTACCATTCCTTCCTTCAGCATGGTTTCCTTTAGTTTTCTAACATATTTATAATAGGTGTTTTGAGATCTTTTCCTGATGTGTCTGATATCTTGGTCCACTCAAAGACAGTTTCTCTTACTTGCCTTTTTTTCTGCTGTATGGAGCTTCGCTATTTGTTTCCATGGGTGACATGGTTTAAATGTTGGTCCCTCCAAATATCATGTGGAAATGTGATCCCCAATGTTAGAGATGAGACTTATGGGAGGAGCTTGAGACATGGGAGCAGATTCCTCATTAATGGTTTGGTGCCAAACTCATGGTAATGAATCACTTTCTATTTTGGTTTATGTGAAAGTTGGTTGTTTAAAAGAACCTTACCTCCTTTTCTCTCTCTTGCTTCCACACTTAACATGTGACACTTATGCTCCCACTTCCCTTTTCACCATGATTGGAAGCTTCCCGAGACCTCATCAGAAGCAGATGCCAGCACCATGTAGAACCATAAGCCAAATAAATCCCTTTCCTTTATACTTTAGTCAGCCTAAGGTATTTCTTCTTAGCAATGCAAAAAAGACTAATACAGTGCTTCATGATTTTCTGTTCAAAACTATATTCTAGCCACTCACAATAATAATTTCTGCCACTATCCTAGGTTGCTGTTTGATTGTTTACTTATGTCATGACCTTAGTGAACTGTATAATCAAGTTCATTTCTTCCACAATATGTGGCCTCTGATGATGTTCCTCAGTGGGCACTGCATTGGCACATTCACTCTCAAACTGTAATTATAGCACTGTTAATAGAGCTCTCTTTCACTTTCTTTTTCCTTGATGCTTTACATTGTCTGTCTTTTATGGCATCACATTCACCTGCTAACCTACAGTAAAGGTTGAATGACTGCTCTTTTTTTTCTTTTTTGTCAGTTTTCTGGGGGCATAATTTTTTCCACAGTATGATCCAAACAAATTCAACTTCTTTTGCAGGAACACTTTTTCAATCATTCTTTGAAGTTTGTTTTGGCCTCAGAAAGGCTCTTCTTAGCTGTTTCTTTTTTGGTTTGTATCATATATTTCTAGTTCATTTATGGTGTAGCTTTCATTTTTCCAGTGGAAATTCTGGAGTTAAAAAACACAATAACAAAAATATGAAATTTATTTGAGAGGGAATGAACAGTAGATATGATCTGAAGGAAGAAATGCTCCAAAAAGATACACTGATATAGATTTAAAAAATCTAAGGAAGATAGAAAAAAGTCTGAAGAACAAAAGTGCCGTTAAGCTGCCATCAACTGTTTGACTGCTTACCATTGAAATCTACATTGTATTTGACAACACTCTTGTGCTTGAACTTCTCCATGCTCTGTGCCAAATAAGGTTCTTATTAGGGAGAATGTGAGACTTTTCTTCTTTTGCTCTGCCTCTCCCGCTGAGAAGGACTTCTGTGCCATTACTCTGCAATTGAGGTTGAATATAGTGGCATGTTTTTCTTAGATGTCCTTTTTTCTCTGTGCCTGCAGCACCAGATAGGTAGTAATTCTTATTCTTCTGCAATTCCTAGCATGCAAACTTGGTTTTTGCCATGGAATCTCTGTGCTGTATGTGACATGGAGTGAGGAATTTTAGCATCCATTATTTTTGGTGTGTTGTGTCAAGAATAGAGCTTGAGGCCAAAGAGTAGATAGTGGGTGGAAGAAAGTAGCTGAACACTTCGTGTTCAAGGTTTTCTGGAATAGAGCATCTGCAACATGCATTTAGGGATGATGATGAGAAGTGTTGGCTGTCTGCCTCCAGACTGAAAGCTGGGCAAAAGGGTACTCTGTTCTTTGGGCTACACACTCCTGTAGTTTGGTTTCTGTTTTATTTACCTGTTTGCAGAGGAGGGAGAAAATGGTCATGGCCTAAACATCATAGACTCCCACTGCTCTCACTGAGGTTGGTAGATTTTCTTGGAGAAATGTTTCTTCACTGTTTTTCTGCCCATAGGACAGTTTTCATACATTTTAAACATTTTTTAACTTTAATTTTTACCAGTTATGGTTATTCCACTCTGGAGGATGACTGCAGAGCTCCTCCTGCAGTTCTGGAATTTCTTCTCCCAACATTGATTTCTAACACTGAATAGTAAATCATGCTGTTTAAATGAAATTCATATTTATATGTATATATATATATATACATATATACGTATGTATGCACATATATATACACATAAAATGCTCTGTTTAAAACAAATTGAAATGCACAGGGGCTGAAATTTGTAACTGATTGGCTTTTTTCCAGTCCCACATCCTCCTCTCTTCCACCTCCTTCAAGCCCTGGATAGTGATGGGAATGCTTTTGCCTTTGGGATGAAGCATTTACTCTGTGCATTGGTCCTTCACAGTCTTGACCTGCCTGTCCTCATTTACTCTGTGCTCCACTTTTTCCATGTGTGTCAGTCAGAGTTCTATCAGAAAAACAGAACCACAAGAATATGTGTACATATAAAGAGGTTTATTGCAAGTGTTGGCTTATATGATTGTGGGAGCTGGTTTGGAAAATCTGAAATCTGTAAGGCAAACCATCCAGAAGGACACGCTGGAAATTCTCTGGCTGATTCTGCTGTCCACAGGATGAATTTCTTCTTCCTGGCCTGTCTTTAAGGCCTTTCAAAGGATCAGGTCAGCTTCACCCTATCGGTCCAGGAAGATCCTTTCCACAGAGTCAACTGATTGTAGTGATTGGTCACATCTCCAAAATATCTTCATAGCTTCACCTGGATCCATGTTTGAATGAATAACTGGGTACTATAGCCTGGACGAGTTGACACATCAAACTGACCATCATGTCATGCTCCAGCTATTGTGATCTTTCCTGAAGTGATTAAATCTTCTCCTTCCTATGAAAGCTTGGCAAATGTCCTTCTCTTGGTTTGGAGTGCTGCTATCCTCCTTCTCTGTCTTCTAATGTCCTCCTCCAAGAACCTGCACAAATGTTGCTTTTTCCATGGAACCCATCTTTACTCCATAAGGAAGAGTTACTAGTTCCTCTCTGAGCTCCCATGACCTTTGTTAATGCTCATGTTTTGGCACATTACCACTCTGTCCCACTGAAATTTGCTTTTGTCTCCATCCTCCCACCATATGCTGAGATACTTGAGGGTAGGGACTGTATTTTGCAGGAGTAAAGAAGCTGTACCTGGATGCTGGTTGGCTGAGTTGCCAGGGAACCTGTAACTTGCTACAAAACTGTGGTTTCTGTGATTGGCAAAGGAGACAAGTAGCATAAGCCTAAGAGAGCAACCTTAACTTCCTCTCAGCTGATCGCATGATCCCTTGATGCAGAGTGGAACTTGTGGCATGTCCACAGAAAGCCCTGGAGCCACTGCATTATAACTGCAACAGGAAGTGTTCTTCAGCAGGAAAAAATATCCCAAGTATCCTGTGTGGTCAGGGAAGTGACTGAGAACATGTGTGTGAGAGTAGTCACTTTCCTCTGAGGATATCCTGTGTGACCACACATTCTTGGGGCTAGCTTCAAACATTTATAGTCTATTTCAGTTTCTTCTGGTCCATTGGCATAGTTAAACAGAATGAAGCCCTGCATACTGTTAAGCATGTAAAAGAAAAGCTCATTCATTTGGGGATTTAAAGAAAAATCCAAACCAATCTCCCCAGCCCTGACTAGGATGGAGGATACTCAGAGTCTTGGCAGACATCTCTTTAGGATGGATATTAGCAGCTCCTCCCAGCCCACTGCTTGTTTAGTTTCTCTCTGTGCTATCCTAGGAGAAATCAGAGGATGAAGCTAAGTGTTAAGATATCCCTGATAACTTTGTAAGCTTCCTTCTGGAAGGATAATGATTAAAAGATATTGCAGCTTCTTCTTCTTTTTAATTTTTTTTTAATTTTAAAGATGTAGGGTACAACTTAGGGTTGGGTATACAAATGTTCATTATGCAAGTACCCTTGATATTGTGTGTCCCCTCTTCTCCAGGCAGTTTCCCCACTACTGCCAATCCCACTTCTCCACCCTCCTCCTGGCAGTTTCCTATTACTGTGAATCATTTTCTTATAGTTTTATGATAATCGTTCAAGGTCTGCTTATGAGTGAGAACATGTGATACTCAGTTCTTTGTTTCTGTGAAAGAACACTCAGTATTATAGACTCTAAGTCTGTCTGTGTTGCTGTGAAGTTCATGAGTTTGTTCTTCTTTATGGCTGCATAATACTTCATCCTGTATATGTACTACATTTTAAAATCCTGTCCTCTTTTTATGGACAGCACTGTTGGTTCCATGTTCTTGCTACTGTGAACAATGTTGCAATAAACATACATGTGTAGGTATCTTTTTTATAGAGTGATTTGAGTTCTTCTGCATATATTCTCATTAGGGGGATTGTGGGGTCATATGGAAGGTCAATTTTTAGATCTTTTAGGAATCATCATACTATTTTCCACAAAGGTTGTACTAGTTTACACTCTCACTAACAGTGTAGAAGTGTTCCCTTTTCGCTGCATCCTCTCCAGCATCTGTTGCTTTTTGAGTTATTGATGATAGTCATCCTGAATGGAGTTAGGTGGTATCTCAGTGTCGTTTTAATTTGCATTTCTTTGATGACTAGTGAGGTTGAGCATTTTTTATATATATCTATTGACTGCTTGTGTGTTTTCTTTTGAGAAATGTCTATTTATATCGTTTGCCCACTTTGTAATGGGATTGTTTATTATTTTCTTTTCAGCATGTTTGAGTTCCTTGTAGATCCTAGATATTAGTCCTTTGTCAGACATAGAGTTGGCAATTTTTTTTCCCCAGTCTGTGGGCTGTCTCTTTGCTCCCTTGATGGTTTCCTTGGCTTTGCAGAAGATTGTCAGTTTGATGAGGTCCCACCTGTCTATCCTATCTCTTATGGCATGGGCCCTTGGGGTTTTGGTCAGGAATTGATTGCCAGTTCCAATTTGTATAAGGGTATTTCCTGCATTTTCAAAGGTTGTTATAGTTTGAGGTTTTACATTTAGGTCTTTGATCCATTTAGAGTTGATTTTTGTGTATGGGGATAGGTAGGGATCTTGTTTTAATCTTCTGCATGTGGTCAGCCAGTTTTCCCAGCACCATTTACTGAATAGATTTTTCTCTCCCCAGTTGGTGGTGGTGGAGGCTTTGTTGAAAATGAGTTGGTTGAGAAATTGAAGTTTTGCTTCTGGAATCTCTATCCTGTTCCATTGGTCTACGTACCTGTTCTTGTACCAGTACCAGGCTGTTTTGATTATTGTAGCTTTATAATAGAGTTTAAAGTCTGGGAGTATGATACCTCCTGCTTGTTTTTTTGTTTTGGTGGTTCATGCATTTATGTTTCCATATGAATTCCTGTATTGTCGTTTCCAGGTCTTCTTTTTTTTTTAAAAGAATCATTTTAATTTTTTATTAATTAACAATATTTTGTACACATATTTCTGTTGTACCTATGATTTTTGGTTACATGGAGTGGAGTGTAATGATCAGGTCAGGGTATTAGGGAACTACCATCTGGACCATTTATCATTTTGATGTGTTACGATTCAAGTCCTCTCTTCTTGAAATATATCATACGCTGTTGTTAACTATGGTTACTCTACCTTGCTGTAGATCATTGGAACCTATCATTTTTATCTAAATGCATGTTTTTTCATGCAACCAATCTCTTTATCTCCCAGTCACCCACACATTCTTCTCAGTCTCTGATATCTACAGGTCTAATCTCTGCCTCCATGAGATCAACTTTGTTCGGTCTCACATATAAGTGAGACATAATATTCAATGTTTTGTTTGTCTGTGCCTGGCTTATTTCATTTATTATAATGACATCCTATTCTACCCCAGTTGCTTATTGCAGCTCCTTGAGTCTGAGGCCAGAGCTCAGTCACCCTTGGATGTATGTCCCCATTACTCCTCCTTCTCATGCCTGTCAGAACAATCCTGACTTTTGCCAATTGGTTCTTTATTCCTCCCTCTGTCTGTATCATAGGAAGTGGGCAGGATACCCACCACTACCTTACCTTGGCTTGTGCTTTGCTAAGACCCAGGTAGTTTACCATTGTGGCTCAAATCAACTACCCTGTTGTACTTAGGAAGACGAAGTAAAAGAATGTTTTTCTCCTGGAAACTTCTTAAATAAGTACGAATGTGCCTTTCAATCCAGGAAGCACAGAACCTAAATAAATTTATCTCTTTGATTAGCATGACATTGATTTCTTTTTTTTTTTTTAAGACAAGAAAATTCTCATACCTAGAATGAAACCTGACAAGTTTATCTCAAGATGAGGTAATCACAAGTTAGTATCTTGCTAAGCCCTGACTGAATTAGCATAAAAGAAATACTTCTGTTCTCATGTGAACAGGAGCCTCTCCTTAGAATCCCTGTCTCACCTCTCCATCTGAGAGTACTACTGATTATTCCCTGTTATTTCATACAACATAAACATTCTTCATTGTTCTGACCACTACCTAAGACTGTTTTTGTCTTTTCCTGTTTTTTGTCTGTGCCTCCAACTTCAGGTTGAGCTGTGTGAAATTTTCTCAGTTTCGTTCAGTTTCACATATTATTTCTACAAGGATTTGTGGTGAGGCATGGGTGATAAGGGGAACTGAAATACTTTGTGCTAAGATATTTTACCTACCGTAGCTCATTTGTTCTTACAGCACCCTAGGTGGTAAATATCATTGTTTGGTTTTACAGAGAAAGAAATTCATATTCCAGCACCTTGCAATGGTACCTTGTGTGTTTGAATGTTCAAGTATGTGAGGACTGCAAACAGTATCCAAGAATAGTGCCCCTTACAGTGAACAAGTCTTGCAGAAGAAAAATGCTACAGTGCAAAGAAACTCTAAGACCTGAGGATGTCAAACATGGGTGTAATGTTAACTATGATTGGGCATTGTGCTTCTAGGCACTATATTGGGCACCTTATTTTGGTAGGTACTTTTATCATTCCCACTTGAGAAATGGGAAAACTGAGGTAAAGAGCACTCAAGCAGCATTCCAAAGGTCACAGAGTTTGCAACTAGTGAAGCTTGAATCCTGATTGTTTGACTTCAAAGCCCAGCTCTTAACCAGAGAGGTGGGAAGAAAGGAAGTGTGAATTGTAAAATGAAGGAAAGGAACATTTTTCTTTTCAAGGTTTAGATTCAAGGTTCAAGCATTGTTGGTTTATGAGACTAATGAGAACAGTATCAACTAATATTTGTGTGACATTTTGTACACTGCAGAGCATTTACTCATGTTTGACTTCATGATGCTTCTCAGGATGTCTTAGTTATTGTTGTCAGTTGACAGTTGGGAAAGGGAAGCTCAGAAAGGTCAAGTGACTTGTCTAATGTTTACTCAGTAAGTCTATTTTAGGAGACTCATCTGTCCAGGACTGTATACTGGTGGGATTTCACACCAGATACCAACTTCCCAGAGCAAACATCTGGAATTCTAAGTCCTGTTTGGGGAAAGGAAGAGAGAAACCTGAGATGGGGAAAAAGTAGGTAGGGAGGATGCATTCTTCTACTCTTCAGTCAGTCTTGGGGACCAGCAGTTAACATGTTTGGTCTCAGAAGGCTAATGTGACCAGGGCACTGAGGTTCTGGACTGGTTGCAAAGTTAAAAGCTGTTGTGTGTAAGTGTGGGTAAGGGTGAGGAGAGGTAGAGGAGGGAGGAAGGAGCATGAACAGGAGACTGGGCCTCCTGGTTTTCATCTCAACAGTAGGCTCCCAAAATTAGCAAAGGAACCAGATATGACAGGCAAATCTAGGGTGTGGCCACCTTTATCATAGGGCCCCTCTGTAACCCAAATCCCTCCCTAAGGTATTCTGGCTTTTCAGAAGAAGTTGACTGCATCACCAGTAATTCAGTGCTTACCACTGGGATGAGGATTATGCATTCTGATTTTTGTAGTCACGTAAACCACAGCACTGTCCTTTAATTATTTTGCATTTTGTTCCCTCTCATTCAATGTTGTATAATAACCTTAGATATTTTGCTTATTGGCTAGTGAGCTGATGAGAGTTTGAGCTAACTGTCTTTATCAACCTTAAAATTGAATTCATGTATGATCAATTCATTCTCTAGGCCTGAGGGGTCTGAAGCCAGACTTTTGTTGTTGTTGTTGTTCTTATTTTAAATTATTTAATTGGCAAATATAAATGTGTGTATTTAAAGCATACAACATCATCATTTGATCGACACATACATTGTGTAATGATTACTGTAGTATTTAGTTAACATTTGGTGAGAGCAGATTTTAAGATTCATTACCACATACACACACACACACACACACACACACACACACACACACACACATTCACCACACAAATGATAACTGTGGGTGGTGATAGATGTGTTCGTTAATTTCATTATGGCCATCATAACAGATGTTTATATAAATCAACACATTGAATCTTTATTTGTTAATGGGAAGGGCACCATTTCTCCTTAACATGATCCAGAGCTCCTTGAAGAATTGGTTAGTTTCAGATCTAGGGCAACAAGATGGGACACTGGACAGAATCAGAAAGAAAGGTAGCAGTTTGGCACATGAGCATGATTCTAAATTTAATGTAAAAGCCTGAGGAGAGCTAATGTCAGAGAAGGATTAGATTTAAAATTTACCTCATCACAATTATATTGATTATATTCTTTAGTTGGTGTGCCTGACTCTATTCCCTTTTATTTCTTCATCTTCCTTTTGTCTCCCTTCTTCCACTCTTTTCCTTTTTCTTATCTCACTTTGTTTTGAGGGGCAAACATGTACCCCCACCACATGGACAGATTGTAAGGTGGTGGGAAGTGGGTTCTAGGGGGTCCACATACCTGTCAGTGGATACTGGGACCTGCAAATATCTTCTGAACTACAGCTCCCCCTTAATTAATTTCAAAACTGCAAAATGCACAGCCCCAGCCCTAGTCCAGTTCCAAAACTGATCAATCCAAAGAATCTACATGAGGAAGAATGGGGAATTGATCAAACAGAAATGAGAGCTATCTCCCCTATCACACACACACAAAAAACAAAACAAAAGAGAATTTAACAAGGGGGATAAAGGGGAAAGGAAAACCTTCACAAATGAAGAAGAAACAATGGAAGAACACAGGTCCTATACAGACCCCTAGGAAGAGAGCGACTGAGAATACAGACTTCAGAACTCAAACAGTGATGAGCCCCCAGAATGACTGATCTCAAACCACAAATCCAGATATCAAGACATTAATAGAGAGGATAAATAGAAAAGAGGAGAGACATGAGGAAAGAATGAAGGAGTTGATAACTGAGATGACAGTAATAAAGAATATAGTGAACAAAATAAATAACAAACTGATAAGCAAGGGATGCAGAGTTAACCAAACAGAAGAATCTCAGAGTTTGAGAACCAAAATATGGAATGAACCCAAACTGTTAAAAACATAGAAAAGACGCTTTAAAAGACAGAACAAAGTCTCCAAGACATGAGTGATTATATCAAGAGGCTGACGCTAAGATTAACTGGAATCCCTGAGGCAGACAGGGAGACAGAGACCACTCTGGAACAAACATTCCAAGAAAACTTCCCCCATCTCATCTGAGACATGACCATTCAAATGCAAGAGATTCATAGAATCCTTGCAAGGCATCAAATGAGAAGACCAACTCCTAGACACATAGTAGTTCTTTATGAAAACAAAGTAGGAATATGAGAAAAAATCTCAAGGCAGTAAGAGAAAAAGGTCAGACTACTTACCGGAGAAGACCAATTAAAATAGCAGCAGACTTATCTAAAGAAACACTACAGGCTAGAAGAGACTAGTGTCCAATTTTCAAAATTCTCAAAGATAAACAATTTCAAGCAAGAATTTCCTGCTCAGCTAAGCTAAACATCATAGCGATAGAGAAATGGAATTCTTCCAAGACATTCAAACTCTAAGAGATTATGCTATCTCTAGACCAGCTCAGAGAGAAACACTTGAGAAAGTATAAAGCACAGAAAAAAAGACCATGCCCTTCCTAAGAATGCATAAAAAAGATTGAAAACACATACATCAACCCAAAAATCAAAAAAAGCAAGCAAGCAAACAAACAACAACAAACTCTGTAAGGACCTCATGACAGGGATAAACTCTCACATCTCAATAACTAGCCTAAATGTGAATGGACTAAATGCACCACTGAAAAGACGTAGAATGAGAAACTCTACAAAAAACAAACAAGCAAACAAAAGACACAATGATATGCTGTCTCCAGCTGACATATCTCACCAGAAAGGACACTCACAGAGTCAAAGTAAGAGGATAGAAAACAAATTTTCAGGTGGATGAAACACACAAAAAAGTAGGAGTTGTGATCTTCATATCAGACAAAATATCCTTTCAACTATAAAAAATTAAAAAAGATAGGGAATTCACTACATAATAACAAGAGGTTTAGTCCATCGATAAGAGATATCCATCCTAAACATGTATGCACCCAACAGAGGAGCACCAATTTTCATAAAGTAGCTTCTAGGTAAACTAAAAAAAAATTGCCTCTAACACTACCATAACTGGGGACTTAAATACCCCACTAGCAACCATTGACAGATTATCAAGACAAAAAATCAACCAGGAGATTTGGAACCTCAACTTGATGCTTGATCAAATAGATTTAATAGATACCTACAGAACACTTTACCTAACAAATATGGAATATACATTGCACTCATCAACATAGAATGTACTCTAAGATACACCACATTCTTGGCCACAAATCAAGTGTAAACAAATTTCATGATTGAAATACTGCCATGCACCTTCTCAGACCACAGTGGAATAAAAATAAATATCAACACCAACCATGTTCCCTAAAGTCCACAATGACGACACTAAACAGCATGATGCTGAACAACTCCTGGGTCAACAGGGAAATCAAAACAGAAATTAAAATATTCCTGAAAACAAATGAAAAAGAAGAAACTTCTTACCAAAATCTCTGGGATGCCATGAGAGCAGTGGAGAGGGGAATTCATATCTCCATAAGTACACATGAAGAAAATGGAACAATCACAGGTAATAGCCTAAAAAATCACCTGAAGAAACTAGAAAAACTGTATCACCCAAACCCTGACTTCAGCAGAGGAATCCAGATCACCAAAATAAAAACTCAAATATGAGAACTAAAAGGCAAATATATGATACAAAACATCAATGAAACAAAAAGCTGGTTCTTTGGGTAAACAAGATTGATGGAACTCCAGCCAGACTGACCAAGAAAAAGTCCAAACAAACATAATCAGAAATAAAATGGGTCAAGTCACAACTGACTCTGAAGAAATAGAAAAGATTATCAAAAATTACTATGTACACTTGTATGGAAACAAACTCGAAAACCTATGAAATGGTGTATTTTCTGACATCACACAACCTCTCCAGGTTGAAACAAGAAGGAATTGAGACCCTAAATAGACCAATAACAACCCAGGAAATTGACTATAAGAAAACTAACTGCAAAAGAAAAGAAAAACCCAAAACAATAACAACAACAGCAAAAATATCCTGGACCAGATGGCTTTCCAGCAGAATTCTACAGAACATACAAGGAGGTGCTAGTACCAGTCCTATTGATAGTATTCCAGGCAATTGAGAAAGATGGAGCTCTCCACAAATCATATTATGAAGCTAACATCAAACTGATAACCAAACTGAGTAAACATCCAACAAAGAAAGAGGACTACAGGACAATATCCTTGATGAACATAGATGCAAAAAATTCTCACAAGGTTCTAGAAAACTGCATCCAACAACACATTTCAGAAATCATTCACCACAACCAAGTAGGCTTCATCCCCAGAATGCAGGGCTGATTCAACCTCTGCAAGACCACAAACATAATTAAATAATCAACAGTAAAAACAAATCCAAATGATTATATCATTTGACATGGAAAAAGCTTTTGATGTAATCCAGCACCCCTTCTTGATAAGAACCCTTGAACATCTGGGCATAGGTGGAACATACTTCAAAATAGTAAGGGCCATCTATGAGAAATCCACAGCCAACACACTGCTAAACAGACAGAAATTAGAACCATTTCCCCTGAAAACCAGAAGAAAACAAGGATGCCTACTCTCATCCCTCCTGTTCAACATAGCGCTGGAAGTCCTAGCTACAGTAATCAGACAAGAGAAGGAAATCAGAGGTGGGAAAAGAGGAAGTTAAGTTATCCCTCTTTGCAGAAGACATGATCCTACACCTTCAAAACCCAGGAGAATCTGTCAAAAACCTCCTTGCACTGATAAAGGATATTGGTAAAGTCTCAGGATATAAAATAATCATACAAAAGACAGTCACATCCCTATACACTAACAATAAACAAACAACACCCAAATAAAAAGCACAATCCCTTTTACGATAGACACCAAAAACAAAACAAAACAAAAAAAACCTTGGAATCTTCCAGACCAGAGAAGTAAAAGAACTTTACAATGAAAACTACAAAATTCTGCTCAAAGAAATCAGGGAAGACACAAACAAATGGACAAATATTCCATGCTCATGGACTGGAAGAATCAGTATTGTTAAGATGTCCATCTACAGGCATTCTGCAGATTTAACACAATACCTATTAAATTACCAGCATCATTATTCTCAGATCTGGAAATGACAATACAAAAATTCATATGGAGACACAAATGACCACGAATTGCCAAAATAATTCTCAGCAAAGAAACAAAGTGGTAGGTATCACACTTCCAGACTTTACACTTTATTATAAGGCCAAAATTTCTAAACATCCTGATATTGGTACAGGAATAGGCATATAAACCAATGGAACAGGGTCAAGATTCTGGAAGCAAAACCTAAATTTCTCAACCAACTCATATTTGACAAAGCCACCACTAACAACCACTGGGGAGAGGTGAACTTATTCAGTAGATGGTGCTGGGAAAACTTGCTGTCAACATGCAGAAGATTAAAACAAGTCCCCTACCTATCACCACACACAAAAATCAATACTAAATGGATCAAAGACCTAAATGTACAACCTCATACTATAAGAATGTTAGAAAATGCTGGGGACATTCTTATGGAAATTGGAACTGGCAAACAATTCCTGATCAAAACCCCAGATACCCATGCCATAAGAGATAAGATAGACACATGGGACCTCATCAAACTGACAAGCTTCTACAAAGTGAAAGAAATCATCAAGAGAGCAGGGGCATAGTATACTGTATATCTGACAAAGGCCTAACATCCAGGATCTACCAGGAACGCACATGGCTGAAAAGAAAATAATAGCCCTACTACAAAGTGGGCAAAAGATACTAATAGACTCTTCTCAAAAGAAGACATACGGGCAGCCAACAGATACGTGAAAAAATGCTCAACCTGACTAATCATCAAAGAAATACAAAGTGAAACCACACTGAGATACCACCTAACTCCAGTCAGGATGGCCATGATCAATAACTCAAAAAACAACAGATGCTGAAGAGGATGTGGGGAAAAGAGAACACTTCTGCACTGTTTGTGGGAGTGTAAACTAGTACAATCTTTGTGGAAACCAGTTTGGCAATTCCTAAAAAATCTAAAAATCAGCCTTCCGTATTACTCCATAATCCCCCATCTGGGAATATACCCAGAGGAACTCCAATCACTCTTTGAAAAAGATACCTGCACATGTATATTTATTGCAGCATTATTCACAATAGCAAAAACATGGAAAATAGCAAAAACCTTCCATGCTGTCTATCAAAAGAGGACTGGATAAAAGTAATGTATACATACATGAGAAAATATTACATACATGAGAAAATATTACAGAATCATAAGCAAGGACAAAATTATGCATTTGCAGCAACTTGGATGGGCTTAGAGTCTATAATATTGCATGATCTACCACAGAAACAAAAAACTGAGTACCACATGTTCTCACTCATAAGCAGACCCTGAACAATTACCATAATACTATAAGAAAGGGATTGGAAGTAGTGGGAAACTGCCAGGGGAGGGAGAGGAGCACACCTTATCAATAAGGATACCTGATCTCAAACCAGGTGAAGTCAGGACCAAAGTGTGGCCCAAACTTTACCTACCCAATGACCATTTGTATTCCTAGCCTTGAACTGTATACGCTGCAACTTTAAAATAAAAAAAAGGGGGTCAGGTGATAGAACTTTGAAGAAGTGACCTCACTTCCTTGGAAACAGAACCCAACAGAACTGGGAACCAGGCACTATAATCTAGTGACCGTTATTTATCCAGGTCACTGAGAGACTCATAGGAGAGCAAGGTGTTCTGCTGTTTCTCGACCTTTTGTGGTCTAAGTTCAGAAAGGCCCGAAGTGAGAACCTGTTGAGATGATGCAGACATTGGCTCATCCCTCATCATCAATACCACTGGCCAGAGTGTACAGAGGTAATCCAGGAAAGCCCAGGCCACCAAAGTCAGACTTCTCCTATGATGCCATCAGGGTAGGCTCACACCACTTCCCATCCTTGTGGGGATGGAAGACAGGAAGACATGAAGGGGACCTCCCGGAACAGGAGTGGGATGTCAAGTTTTGGAAGCCTGGTGGGTCTGTCAGGTTCATAATCTCATAGTTGGCAGTATGGGAAGGTGAGAGCTGGGAACCAAGTTTGTCTACCCAGATGTCAATCTCAGGACTTCAAGGTGTCATCTGGTTTTCTTCACATCTGTATGTCTATGCAGATGCTCCTGAGAGCCTGAACTGGGGAGAGGAATTTCTAACATTGGGGTTTCTCTGTGGGGACAGTCAGACAGGAAATTGACACCTATTGGCCTGGCTGCTGGGCACTGTCTTCACAGATTTACATGCAGATAACTCCCAAGGGACCATGCCAGGTGAGAGCCAACTATGACTAGTACTGTGCTGGGTTGAGAGTAGGCATGCAGACGCCTACTTGGTCAGGGACCTGAGAAGATCGGCATGGCCCCAGGACTCAGACCCAAATAAGGGGTCACACTGGCCTCTGTTTTAGACTTTTCCCACTCTAGTGACCCAGAGTCCTCTCCTGTTGGAATCAGCCTTTTAGTCTTCTCCACCCCCAGAGGCAACTAGGTTAGGTATAAAGTCCCTGTTCACATACTGTAGGACTATCAAAGAAAATGCTCTTGTGTTACTTTCATTTACACGAGGCCTTGTGTATCTTTCCATGTCACTACTGTTTTTATTGTTTCAACTCCCAGCCCCAGGTAGCTCCTGATTCAGGCAGCTCCATTGCCTTGCCAGAACTTCTCTAAGGTTTACACATCATCAGTTGTAGTAGGGAGGTTTGCACACAAAGGGGTAGGAGGGGAGATCTTTCATGAAAAAGGGTTTAAGCTACTCCGCATTTGTATGTGTTGTTTTCTTGTAGGGTACTCACCCATGTAGCCATCTGGTCAGAAGCTGTGCCCTCACATGTCTTCATAGTATTCCCTAAGGGAGCCTGTTTACCACAGCAGTTCCACCTTTCAATGTCAGTGGAGCCTGACATGAGAAAATTCTATTCCCCTGACAGTCCTGCTGCAGAACACATCCTGTGTGTGAGCTAATAGGCTATACCAGTTTGCCAGGCTGACATATCACAGCACCACACATTAAAGGACTTAAGCAGCAGAAATTTAGTGGATCCCAATTCTGGAGACTAGCAATTCAACATTAAACTGTTGGTTGTTCTGATTTCTCTGAGGTCTCTTCCTGGCTTGTTGATGACTTTCTTCTATCTTTGTGTTCACAGGGTCTTCTCTTTTGCTCTTCTAGGTCCTTACCATCTCTCCTTAGAAGCCTTCCATTTATATTAAATTAGAGACCACCCCAAGGGAATCACCCAAAGTTAATTACCCCTTTAAGCACCTCACGTCCAAATAAGCCACATTTGGAGAGACTGAGGCTTTCAACATAAACATATGGAATTTGGGGAGAGGACAGAATTCAGTCGATAACATATACAAATCCCTTCCAAAAATAGACTACCAGGAAAGGGATTAACTGGTGAAGAGATACACACATGTCAAATATTTATAGCTACAGTTAGATTACTTTCCAAATGGGCTGTGGCAGGAACATCACCAGCAGTCTGTGAATATAGCTTTTTCTCTAACCAGCCTTGCCTGGATACTAACATTCATTTAATTTACTGACAATCTGGGTTTCTAAAATAAATAAAATCTCATTGTTTTTTCATTTCCATTTTCCCAGCTGATACATGTGAGATAGCACTCAATTGTTGACTACTTTTGGATTTTCTCCCCACTGTGTTGTCTGCTCAAGTCCTTGGCCCATGATGAGTTTTCTCCACCATACAGGCTCAGCCATTACCCCTTTGTCAGATCTGGAA
Source organism: Carlito syrichta (assembly GCF_000164805.1). NCBI lineage: Eukaryota > Metazoa > Chordata > Mammalia > Primates > Tarsiidae > Carlito > Carlito syrichta. Next base: position 16,835 of record NW_007252905.1, on the reverse strand, counting down.
TTGCTGTAGCTATTTTCTTAACATGCTCTTTAATATTAAAAAAATAAACACAATTATGTTGCTTTAAGTCCAAAGGAATCTTCTAGAGAGTCTTGCCCTGTGCACTGTCTCCAAAAGGGGAAGGAAGGGAGGCTTCCCCTGGCCTTTTCTCTCTATGTCACGAGAAGAAAGTGCCTCAATGCCTTAGAGGCTGTTTATTTCATTCAACGCTTAGTGTGAATGGTTTTAAGTATGATCCACGTATGTTGAGCAGTCATGTGGCAACCCAAAGCCAGCCTGTATTTTCTCATCTCTGTAATGAGGATGTTTTTTGAAGCCTCTCTGGGATGATACTTCTCCCACAAGCCATTAATTGCGGTTGGGACCATTGTTTCACAGATGACCATATACTAAGAAAGCCTTGAAGGTCTTCATGGTTTACTAAATCTCTAACCCTCCAAAAAATTGTACACAGAAGGCCTAGAATATGTACCACCTTGAATACCCATGTCCTCTAACTGAACAAGTTTCTGAAGAGTTTCCTGCTTTGAGTTCCTGACCCTCATCTGCTGGTGGTTTATGGTGCTGTCACTGACTGTGTGTCCCTCCTTATTCCCTCCTAGTGTGAAAATGAGCCTGCAATACAACTGAAGGACATCCACCTTATGTGGACTCCACAGCCAGATACCAGAGAGCAGCAGATGCTATCCCCGGTATAAGCCTTCCTGGGTAGAACCACCTCACCCTTCACCAGCTTCCAGGGATCCTACCAGGATGTCACCACAGCTCCCAAGTTTCTAGGGCAGCTGTTCAGCAGGTGGGCATCTGTCTACTTCAAGACACAATGGTGACTCTGATGTCTACTAGCTGTGTTTTGGGCATATCACTGCAGTTCTGTGAGCTCCCATTTGTTCCTGGAAGAAGTGGCTGGAAGAAGATAATCCTCATAGTATGTTTGTAGAATCTAAATGACCCAAAACATGGCAAGCATGCCCCTGGTGCTTGGCTCTGTGGAAAGGCTCCTGGGTGTGCTGTGGTGGTTCATCTTGATTATTTTTATCTCCTCCCTCACTGAAGATACTCTCTGCAACATAGCTCAATGGCCCCTGTCTCTGTATGTCAGGAAAAGAACACAGAATGCACATCTGATTTTTCATTTGCAAAGGAACTTTGAGATTATTTCTAGCTAGTCCTTGTCTATGAAAAAGACAGGACTAAGAATTCTGAACGCTGGCTGAAAACTCTACTCCAACATCAGAGAAGGTTCTTGTTGGGAGTTCATTTATGAAATATACATATATTAAGCACTCACTATGTTCAGGTACTTTTTTGAAGACTTGGCATGATTGAATGAACACAGCAGATGCCAAACCCTGGGCCTCAATTCTACTTGAGGACTCTGACACTCACAGCAGGCATCATAAGCAGGTCATGGTCACAGAACATTCAATGTGATGCCCTCATGGTATCCTCTGGGCTTGGAGGCATTCTTCCAGTTTCTGACCATGATGACAGAGTGAAGTATATAAGGGGTGTCCTTTGAGTCCAGAAGGAGGACCACGTTTTCCTAAAAATATTGAAATATTCTGTGGTCTGTAGCTGGGGAGAGACTGACATAACCCTGGGTCTCATACTATCCATGAGTTTCATGAGAGGGCTACTTCTTGGGGCTCTGCAGCAAGAAGAATGGAGTCAAAGAGAGCTGTGCATTAGGTCGATGTCACAGGCCTTCTGCAAAGGGTAAGAAAGGCTGGGATCAGAGCCAGCCACGGAGAGACCCATGACTTGCACATCCCATTCCAGCTCTGCCTGTCCTCCTTCATCCCACATCCATGTCTCATGACTCCAGCAGAAGGGGGCTATACCAGGAATCATAATAAGAAACCTGCTCCAAATTCTCCCTGAAGTCACAGTCCTGAGTCCTCAGATGCATTGAATTATGGCTTGTGGGCCTTCAGAGAGAAAATATCAGGGGGAAGTCAAGGCACTCAAGAGATTGCTTAGCTTTGCCCCATGACCAGGTGTTTCCCAGAAAGGGCATTACAGAAAGCTGGGTGGGGCAGGAGAATGTCCTCTAGACAGGCAGCTATAGCCTGAAGTCCCAGAAAGACACTAGATTACATTAGGAGGTCCATGTGGGAAGAAAGGCCAAACCTCTGACTTTGCTATTTGCCATCTCCAGAATCATGCCACCCATATCACTTACATGTCCACACTGGTTCTATGGAGCATCCTACAAACCTCTGAAGTTGCCAATTTTCACATTTAAATTGGTCAATATACTATTGAACTGACCCAGAAGAAGATTTTGGGAGCTGGAATTTCAAGAAATTCAGTGAGATTGTTTCTGTATTTGGAGGGGCCTGTGAAAAGTGAGTGATGTTGCTGACGTTTCTCTTTTCCAGCTCCTGATGTGTGTCAAGGGACACAGGCATTACCAGTGTTGGCTCTCCAGCCAGTGTTGCCATCGCTGACAGAGCTGGGGCCTGCTCTGGAGCCAGAGGCACCTACAGTCCTGGGTATATCACCGTATCTAGAGTCAGCAGCAATGCCAATCCAGCTCCAGGGGAAAAGCCTCCTTCTGTGAAAGAACGTGAGGTAAGCCAGTTCCAGAGGCCCCCTGACCCCTGTTCTGGGCCTATGGAGAACAAGCCCAGAGAGGAGCTGACTAGCATCATAGTGTTCCCCTGCAAGGTGCTGCGAGAGAAGTTGACGAGGATGAAGTTGACTGGGCTCTACAGGGTGGGGTGAGGAAGGCTGCACTTTTGGTGTCAGCTATGACCCACCAGCCATGCCCTGATCCCTGTCCAATGACTTTGGCCCAATTCCAGTTCCACATTTTGCCATCTGTGCCACCTGCATAGTTTATTTTCCCAGAATCCCTCCCTGTCCACATGTGGGCAGCACACATGGGTCACTTACGATTTTGGCTGCAGAGTCACTGTGCAGATCCAGAGAAAATACAGAAAGTGGGAGGGGACTGGCTTATGTGGTGGTGTCCAGGTTTTACTGAGGGAAAAGTAGGTCCATGTCTCATCTTTGCATCTGCCCAAAGCTTTACCAGCTTCAGCAACCATTAGGTGCCTGATGTATACAAGATTCTATGGCAGACACCCAGATAGTATCCCTCGTTGAAGCTGCTACAAGGAATGTGCTTATTACCGGAAAGAAGGACTAAGGGCTGGCCAGGTTGGATGACAAACTTGGTCTCAGGGTGAGCAGACATGAGCCCTTCTCTGGAGCTTGTCTGAGCTCCTTGTAGTTCCCAGATGTTAGGTTCTTGTCAGATACACGATGCGCTACAATTTTTTCCCATTCTGTGAATTTTACCCCTGCTCTGTTGATGGTTTCTTTTGCTGTGGAGATGTTTTTCAGTCTGATGGATTTCCACTTGTCTATCTTAGTTTTTTTTTTTTTGGGGGGGGTCATTTTGAGGATTAAACCATGCATCTATTGTTGATTCCTATGAACATGAGTGTGTCCTCTTTATTTTTTTCTGTGATTCTTATAGTTTGGGGTTTACGTTTAGGGTTTTGATCCACTTAGAGTTGATTTTTGTATATGGTGATAGGTAGAGGTTCTGTTTTATTCTTCTGTATATGGTCAGTCAGTATTCCTAGCACCATTTGCTGAATAAAGTCTCTTCTCCCCAGTGGTTGTCATTGCTGACTTTGTTGAGGATGAGTTGGTTAAGAGATCAGGTTTTTGCTTCTAGAATCTATGCCCTATTCATTGGTCTATAAGTCTGTTCTTGTACCAGTGCCAGGCTGTTTTGATTCTTGTAACGTTATAGTAAAATTTGAAATATGCAAGTGTGATTCCCCCTGCTTTGTTCCTCTTGCTGAGGATTCTTTCAGCAATTTGTACTCTTTTTTTGTTCCCTTATGAATTTTTGTATTGTCATGTCTAGGTGTGAGAAGAATGATGTTGGTAATTTGCTGGGTACTGCATTAAATCTGTAGTTGGCCTTGTGTAGGATGGACATCATGACAATATTGATTTTTTTCAATCCGTCAGCGAGGGATACTTTACCATTTGTTTATGTAATCTAATTTTTGATTTGTTTGAGCAATGTTTTATAGTTCTCCCTGTACAGGTCTTTCACTTCTCTGATTAGGTAGATGTCAAGGTATAGCTTTTCCTTTCTTTCTTTCTTTCTTTCTTTCTTTCTTTCTTTCTTTCTTTCTTTCTTTCTTTCTTTCTTTCCCTCTTTCTTTCTTTCTTTCTTTCCTTCCTTCTTTTTTTTCTATATTTCTTTCTTTTTTATAGATATTGTGAATGGGACTGTGTTTTATATTTGTTTATTGGCCTGTTTATTTCCAGTATATAGAAATGACACTGTCTTTTGTCCACTGAATTGTTCCCCAAGAGATTGCCTAAGTTTTTTGTTTGATTGTTTTGTTTTTTTATCAGTGAAAGGAGGTTTCTGATGAACTTCCTTGTGTTTTCAAAGTATAGGTTCATATTGTGTGCAGAGAGGGATAGCTGAACATCCTGTTTACCTATTTGGATACCCCTGGTTTCTTTCTCTTGTCTGATTGCTCTGGCTAGGACTTTCAACACAATGTTGAACAGGAAGGGTGAGGTTGGGCATTCTTGTCTTGTTCCTGTTTCGAGGGGAAATGCTTCCAACTTTTGTCCATTGAGCAATATGCTGACTGTGGGTTTATTGGATATAATTCTTACTATTTTGAGGCATGTTCCTTTTGTGCCTAGGTGGTCAAAGTTTGTTCTAAGGAAGGATGCTGGATTTTGTTGAAAACTTTTTCTGTGTCTAATGATATAATCATGAGGTTCTTGTTTTTATGTCTGTTGATGTGTTGAATTACATTTATGGTCTTGCAGATGTTGAACGAATCCAGCATCCTGGGAATGAAGCATACTTGGCCATGGTGCTTGATTCTTGAGATGTGTTGTTGGATCCGATTTGCTAGAATCTTGTTGAGAAGTTTTGCGTCTATGTTCAAGGAGATTGGCCTGTCTATTCTCTTTCCCAACCTTAGGTGTCAGTGTGATGTAAGCTTCCCAAAATAGTTTGGAGAGGGTTCCATCTTTCTCACTTGTCCAGAACTTTGGATAGGGTTGGTATCAGCTCCTTCTTATATGTCTGTAGAATTCTGCTGGGAAGCTGTGTAGTCCAGGGTTTTTTGTTTGTTTGTTTGTTTGTAGGTAGATTTCTTGTAATGGAGTTGATTTCCTGAGTTGTTATTGGTCAATTTGGTGTTTCAGTTTCTTCTTTCAACCTTAGGAAGTTGTGTAATGTCAAACCTCCAATGCATTTAGGTTTTTGAATGTGTTTCTGTAGAGGTGCGCATAGAAATGACAGATAATCTTCTGAAATTCTACAGAGTCAGTTGAAATGTCAACTTTTGCAATTCTAATGTTGTTTAATTGGGGTTTTTCTCCCCTTTTCTTACTCAATCTGATTAGGGGTTCATCAATCTTATTTATCCTGTCAAAGAACCAGCTTTTTGTTTTGTTAATTTTTTTAATGACACTTTTGTCTTCTTTGTCCTGTAGTTGGGACTTTATTTTAGGAATCTGGATTCTTCTGCTAAAGTTAGAGTGTTGGTGATCTTGCCTCTTCAGCTCCCTTTAAGTGTGACATTAGGCAGTTCATTTGTAATATTTCTGGGTTTTTTTTTTTTGAGTTGGAGTCTCACTGTCGCCCAAACTGGAGTGCAGTGGAATGCAGTGGCCACTCCTGGCCTCTGCAGCCTCGACCTGCTGGGCTCCGGCGATCTTTCCACCTCAGCCTTCCAAGTAGCCAGAATTACAGGCATGCGCTACCACGCCCGGCTGATTTTTTGATTTATTGTAGACATGAGGTCTCGCTGCCCAGGTGGGTCTTGAACCCGCGGGCTCAAGCAATCCACTCACCTCTGCCTCCCAAAGACGCAGGATTACAGGCTGAGCCACCGAGCCCGGCTATTTCTGTTTTGTTAATGTGTGTGTGTTTGTAGAGCTATGATCATCCCTCTTATTGTTACTTTTTTTGGCATCCCAGACATTGTGGTAAGATGTATCTTTTTTTGTCTGTTTCCAGGAATCTTTTAATGTCTTTCTCAAAGTCCTTGTCAACCCAGGAGTCATTCAGTCATATGTGATTTAGTGTCCCCTATTGAGTTCATTTGGTCAAGCCTCAAGGTAAGTTTCCAAATCTCCTCATTGATTTTTTACCTTGAGATTTATCTAGCATTGTTAGTGGAGTATTTAAGTTCACAGTTACAATTGTGTTACAGTCAATATCCTATTTAGTTTACTTAGTAGTTGCTCTATAAATCCTGGTGCTACTATAATAAAGTGCATAGATGTTTAGCATGGATACTTCTTGTTGGTTGTGATTTCACCACCATACAGACTCCCAGCTTTTACTCCTTTGTCTGTTCTCAGAGTGGTGCAGCTGTATTTCAAGACTCTTTAATATTAAAAAGAAGCCCAATTTTATTGCTTTAAGTCAAAGTTTATCTTCTACAGAGTCTTGCCCTGTGTACTGTCTCCAAAATGAAGATATAGTGAGGCTTACCTAGGTTCCTTTTTCTCCATGTAAGGAGCAGAAAGTGCCACTAAGGCTTAGAGGATATTACATGCAGACTTGGTGTGGACAAAGCTCACTGTGACCCTGATACTGTTTTGTAACCATCTGAAAGCCCAAAGCCAACCTGTGTTTTCTCTTCTGTATAATGAGAATGATTTTAGCCCTCCACAGGATGGTGCTTTCCTTATGGGTTATTAAAAAGATGAGGACTGTTGTTCCACATCTTCCATATGCCACAAATGCCTTGAAGGTGTTCATTAAAGTGTAGAACATTTTCCACCCTGGATATCCATGTCCTCTGAACAAATCTCTGAATGGTTTCCTGGTCGGCCCTCCAGACCATTTTTCTGCTGCTTTATGGTGCTGTTATTGAATCTGTCTCCCTCCTTATTCCCCCGTTAGTATGAAAATGAATCCACTCTACAGGTAAAGCACATCCACCTTATCCTAACCCCACAGCCAGGCACCAGAGAGCAGCAGGTGTTATCCCTGGTTCCAGACTTCCAGGGTGGAGTCATCTTGCCTTCACCAGGTTCCTGTGCTCCTACTTAGATGTCACCACAGCTCCCGAGTTCCTGAAGCAGGTGTTCAGTAGGTGAGCATCTGTCCACTCCAAGGCAGAGTGGTGATTCTGACATCTACTAGCTGTGTTTTGAGGGATATCACTGAAGCTGTCTGAGCTCCAGTTTGTTCCTGGAAGTAGCTGGAAGACCATGAATCTCATAATATTCTTGTGGAGACCATGAATCTCATAAGAGATGAATCTCATAAGACCATGAATCTCATAAGATTCTTGTAGAGACTTAGCAGCCTAAGAGATGGCAAGCTGGTTCCTAGTTTTTGACTCTGTGGAAAGGCTGCTGAGTGGGCTGTGGTGGTTCATCTTGATTATTCATCTTTCCTCCCTCACTGAAGAACCTCTCTGCAACATGTCTCAATGGCCTTTGTTCCTCTATGTCTGGAAAAGCATAGAGAATGCACATATAATTTTTCATTTCTTTACTTTTCTTCAAATATACTTTTAATCTTTTAAAATATATGTTCTATTTTAAAGATGTTGGATATTATTCTGGATTAGGAATATAAGTGGTCATGGACCAGGTAATGTTTGGGCCTCCTTTTGGTCTCCACTTCACCTGGTTTGAGATCAGATGTCCTTCATTTGCTTTGAGACTTCTTCTAACTGGTCATTGTCTTTGACACAGAACTATGGTCCCAAGATGCTGGCAGAATCCCTAGGCCCACTCCCATATCTGAGAAGGTTCTTGTTGGGAGTTTATTCCCTAGGTATAGAGACATTCTTCTTGATTCTGACCATGATGGCAGAGCTCTGGACCAGTTATAAAATGGGTATACTTTGGGTCCAGAAGAAGGACCTCTTGTCACCCTAAAATTATGAAAATATTCTCTAGTTCCTGGCTAGGGAAAGACTGAAATAACCATGGGTCTCATACCTCTTATGGGTTTCATGAAGGCTGCTTCTGGGAACTTCCCAGCAAGAGTAAAATAGCCAGACAAAGCTGTGTGTGATGTTGGTATCCCAGGCCTTCTGCAAAAGATACAGAAGGCTGGGTTAAGAGCAAGCCCCCAAGAGATCTATGCTCCACACAGTACCATCCCAGTTCTGTCAGTCTTCCTCCAAACCACATCACCTCCTGGTGAATCTACCAGAGAGAGCACATACCTGGAGTTAGATGGTAACCTGTTCTCAAATCTGCCTGAAACCACAGTGCTGAGTCCTCAGGTGCATGGAGGTCATGCCCTGTGCCTTCATAAAGAAAATTTCA
>NW_007252905.1:0-8270 GCF_000164805.1 Carlito syrichta | reverse complement strand
CCAGCTTCAGCACTAGGGGAAAAGCCTCCTCCTGTGAAAGAGTGTGAGGTAGAATTAACTCCAGAGCTGCCCCCCCCACCCCTGTCCTGGGTCTACAGAAAGCAAGTCCGGTGAGGAACTGCCTAGCATCATGGTGTTTCCCCACAAGGTATTGACAGAGATGTTGAGTCGGACATGGTGAGCAGCTGGGTTCTACTGGGTGGGGCGGGGCATGCTGCCTTTCTGGTTTCAACCATGTTCAACCAGCCACATCCTGACCCCTGACCAATGACCTTGGCGCCCCTCCCTGCTCCACATCTACTACCTGTGAGACCTTCATAGTTTCTTCTCCCAGAATCCCTTACTGTCCACATGTGAACAGCATACATGGGACATTTACAATGCCAGCTGCAGAGTCACTGTACAGACCCAAAGTGACAAGATAGTTAGAAAGTGGGTGGGGCCTAGCTTATGTGGTGGTGTCCAGGACTTACTGAGGGGAGAGCAGGTCCATATGTCACCTACCCATCTGTTCCAAAACTTCACCAGCTTCAACAATCTTTAGGTGCCTGATATATACTATATTTTATGGCAGACACCCAAATAGAGCCCCTAGTTGGAGCAGCTTTAAAGAGTGTGATTGTGATTGGAAAGAAGGACTGATGGCTAGTCAACATGGATAGCAGACTGGCCTCAGGATGAGCAGTCATGAACCCTTCTGTGGTGCTTGTGTGACCTCCTTTTAGATCCTGGATAAGGTATTTATCAGATACATGAATAGCAACTGTTTTCCCCATTCTGTAGGCTTTCTCCTTGCTCTCTCAGTGGTTTCTTTTGCTGTGTAGATGTTTTTCAGTTTAATGAGGTTCCACTTGTCTATCATAGCTTTTTATGTCATTCGCTTTTGGGGATTGGATCATGCATCGGTTGTCTACTCCTATGTGCACGAGTGTGTCTTCTGCATTTTCTTGTAGTCTTATAGTTTGAGATTTATGTTTAGGTCTTTGATCCATTTAGAGTTGATTTTTGTATATGGTGATATATAGGGATCCTGTTTTATTCTTCTGATTGTGATCAGCCAGTTTTTGCAGCACCATTTGCTGAATAAAGTCTCTTCTCCCCTGTGATTGTTATTGTTGACTTTGTTGAAGATGACTTGTTTAAGAGATGGGTATTTTTGGTTCCAGAAGCCTTTTCCTGTTCCATTGGTCTATATGTCTGTTCTGATCCAGTGCCAGGCTGTTTTGATTATTGTAATCTTATAGTAAAATTTTAAATCCCCAAGTGTGATCCCTTCTTTTTTGTTTCTTTTGCTGAGGATTGTTTTGGCTATTCATGCTCTTTTTCATTTGCATATGAATTTATGTATTGCTATGCCTAAGTCTGAGAAGAATGATGTTGGTATTTGATGGGTATTGCATTGAATTTGTAGATGACCTTGGCTAGGATGGACATCATGACAATATTGATTCTTCCAATATATGAGCAAGGAATGTTTTTCCATTTGCTTGTGTTATCTTTAATTTCTTTGAGCAATGTTTTATAGTTCTCCTTGTAAGGGTCTTTTACTTTTCTGGTTACGTAGATGCTAAGTTATATCTTTTCTTTCTGTTTTTAAATTTTTTTATAGCTATTGTAAATGAGACTGTGCTTTGTATTTTGTTCTCTGCCTGTTTGTTACTGGTGTAAAGCAATGCCATTGTTTTGCACATGGGTTTTATACCCCAAGATTTTGCCAAAGTTTTTCTTATCTGTGCATGGAGGATTTGATTACTCCCTTGGATTTTCAAAGCATAGAATCATAGAGTCTGCAGAGAAGGATAGCTGAAATTTTTGTTTACCTCTTTGAATAACCCTGATTTCTTTCTCTTGTCTGATTTCTCTAGCTAGGACCTCCAACACTATTTCGAACAGGAGTGTAAGAGTGGGCATCCTTGTCTTGTTTCCTGTTTTAAGGGGAAATGCTTCCAACTTTGATACATTGAGCAATATGTTGGCTCTGGGTATATCAGATAGCTCTTACTCTTTTGAGGAATGTTCCTTCTGTGCCGAGGCATTCAAAGTTTTTTATCAAAAAGAGATGCTGGGTTTTGTCAAAAGCAATTCCTACATCTAATGATATAATTATGTGGTTCTTATATTTGCATCTTTAGATGTATTGAATTACATTTATGGTCTTGTGGATGTTCAACTAGCCCTGTATTCTGGGAAAGAAGCCCACTTGGCCATGGTGGATGATTCTTGAGATGTGTTTTTGGATCTGCTTTGCTAGAATCTTGTTGGGAATTTTTACGTCTATGTTCATCAAGGAAATTGGCCTGTCATTCTCTTTCCTTCTTTCCCAGGTTGGGTATCAGTATTATATTAACTACATAAAACAATTTGGAGAGTGTTCCGTCTTTCTCGTTTCCCTGGAAAAATTTGCATAGGATTGATACCAGCTCTTTCTTGTATGTATTATAGAATGCTAGAGGCAAACTGTCTGTCCAGGGATTTTTTCTGTAGGTAGATTTCTTATGATGGAGTCAATATTCTGGATTAAATTCATCAGTTTAGGGTTTCAGTTTCTTGTTTCAACCTTGAGAATTTGTGTGATGTCACAAAGAACTCCAATGCATTTAGGTTTTTGAGTTTGTTTCTTTAGAGGTGTGCATAGGAATGTTTGATAACATTTTGAATTTCTTCAGGGTCAGTTGAAACATCATCTTTTGCATTTGTAATGTTGTTTAATTGGAATTTTTTTCTCTTGGTCTTACTCATTTGCTATGGGTTCATCAGTCATATTTATCATGTCAAAGAGCCAGCAATTTTTTTGTTGATTTTGTTCTATTACATTTTTATCTTCTAGGTCCTGTAGCTGGGAATTTAATTTGGGGATCTGGATTCTTCTGCCAAAGTTAGGTTTTTGGAGGTTTTGGCTCTTCAGCTCCATTAGGTGTGCCATTTAACCATTTAATTTTATTCTTTCTGTTTTCATAATGTATGTGTGTATGTAGAGCTATAATCTTCCTTCTTATTGCTACATTGGTTTTGTGCACCAAGACTTGACTACTTTTTTTTTTTATCAGTGCAAGGTGGTTTTTGAGGGACTCCCTTGGCTTTTCAAAGCATAGTTTTGTATCATCTGCAAAAAAGGATAGATTGCTCTAGCTAGGATATCTAACACTACGTTGAACAGGAGGGGTGAGAGAGGGCATCCTTTCCTTGTTCCTGTTTTCAGGGGAAATGCTTCCAACTTTGATCCATTGAGCAATATGTTGACTGAGGATTTATCATAGGTAGCTCTTATTATTTTGAGGAATGTTCTTTCTGTGCTTAGGTGCTCAAGGTTTTGTATCAGGAAGGATGCTGAATTTTGTCCAAATTTTTTTCTGTATCTAATGACATAATCATTTAGTTCTTATATCTGCTTATGTGTTGAATTACACTTTTGGTCATTCACATGTTAGCCCAGGCTTGCATCTTGGGTTTGAAGCCTAGTTAGACGTGTTGTATGTTTCTGGAGATGTGTTGTTAGATCCGAGTTGCTAGAATCTTTTTGAGAGTTTTTGCTTCTGTGTTCATGGAGATTGGCCTGTCATTCTCTTTCCTTCTTGTGTCTTTCCTAGGTTTGAGGATTAGTGTGATATAACTTCATAAAATGATTTGGAGAGGGTGCCATATTTCTTGTTTGCCTGGAATACTTGGCATAGTATTGGTAACAGTGCCTCATTGTATGTATTATAGAATGGTACTGGAAAACTGTCCAGGTATTTTTTTTTTTTTAGGTAGATTTCTTATGATGGAGTCGATTTGCTGGACTGTTATGGGTCAATTTAGGGTTTTAGTTTTTTATTGTTTCAACCTTTGGGAAGTTGTGTGATATCAGAAAGTCCTCCAATGCATTTAGGTTCTTGAGTTTTTTCTGTAGAGGTGTGCATAACAATGTCTGATAATCTTTTGAATTTCTTCAGGGTCAGTTGAAACTTCACCGTTTGCATTTTTAATGTTGTCTAATTTGGCTTTCTCTCTCTTTTTCTTACTCAGTCTGGCTTGGGGTCCATCAATTTTGTTTATCCTGTCAAAAACCAGCTTTTTGTTTTGCTGATTTTTTTCTATAATGCTTTTGCCTTCTATGTCCTATAGATGGGACTTTATTTGGGGGATCTGGATTCTTCTGTTAAAGTTAGGGTGTTGGTGGTCTTACCTTTCCAGCTCCCTTAGGTGTGACATTAGACTGTTTATTCTTAATCTTTCTGTTTCCTTAATGAGCGTGTGTTTGTGTGTATGGGTGTGTGTGTGTGTATGTGTATGTGTGTGTGTGTGTGTGTGTATGTGTGTGTGTGTGTGTGTGTCTTCCCTCTTATCACTGCTTTTATGGCATCTCAGAGACTCTGGTAAGATGTATCTCTGTTTTCATTTGTTTCCAGAAATCTTTTAATTTCTGACTCAAAATAGTTTTAACCAAGGGTCATTCAGTATTAGGTGATTTAGCATCCATGTCTTTGAGTGTTGTGGGGGGATCTTCTTGGTAGTGATATTATTTTTGTTCATTTGTGATTTGTGTTTGAATTTGGTAATTGGTGAACTAGGGTGACTCATGGTATTATGTCAGCCCTGTGATTTTTTTAATGATGGATTTATGGCAGTTATGGGGTCGGTCTTGGACTATGTTCCATGTAGTAGTGAGTAGATTGTATTATCTGTGTTTTTTAGGTGGAGTGTTCTGTAGATATATATTGAGTTCATTTGGTCAAGCCTCAAGGTGAGGTTCCAGCTCTCATTATTGATTTTTTACAGCAATGATCTATTAGGGAGTATTTAAGTCACCAGTTTTAATTGTGTTAGAGTCGATATCTTCTTTTAATTTATTTAGTAGTTGCCTTATAAATCCCAGTGCTCCTGTATTAGGTACGTAGGTACTTAGCATGGCTGTTTCTTTTTGGTGGAGCTTTCCCCACCATTCAGACTACCAGCCTTTGCCTCTCGATCTGTTCTGAAATTGCTGTAGCTGTTGTTCAAAATTTCTTTAAACACAATTATGATTCTTTTAGTCAAAAGACATCTTCTGGAGACAATTGCACTCTGTATTGTCTCCATAATGAAGATGACGTGAGGCTTACCCAGGTAAGGAACAGAAAGTGCCACTAGGACTCGGAGGTTGTTACATGCAGCCTCGATTTGGACAAAAATAACTGTGACCCTCATATTGTTTTGCAGCCATCTGAAATCCCAAAGCTAGCCTGTGTTTCCCATCTCTGTAATGAGAATGTTTTTAGTCCTCTCTGGGTTGATGCTCTCCTTACAGTTTATTAGTAAAGATGAGGACTGTTTTTACATAACGGACCACAAGCCACGGATGCCTTGAAAGAGTTCATTGGTCCCTAGAATATTTTCCACCCTGGATATCCACTTCCTCTGAATACATCTGTAATCGATTTCTTCTCTTAGGTCCAGCCCCTCATTGTATGCTGGCCTTTGGTGCTGTCACTGACTCTGTTCCCCACCTTATGCCTCCTTAGTATGAAAATGAGTCCACTCTACTAGTCAAGGACATCCACATAATCTGGACACCAAGGCCCGGTGCTAGAGAGCAGCAGGTATTATCCCTGCTACCAGCTTACTAGAGTAGAACCATCTTACCATTCACCAGCTTCCTGGATTCTTATCAGGATATCAGGAACTGCGTTCCTGGAACAGCAGTTCAGCATATGAGCATCTGTCCACTCCAAGGCACGGTGGTGACTCTGACATCTACTACCTGTATTTAGGGATTCCACGGCAACTCTCTGAGCTATAGTTTGTTCTTGGAAGAATTAAGACCATGAATCTCCTAAGGGTCTTGGGGAGACTAAGTGGTCTAAGACATGTTATTTAGTCCTTAGCATTTGACTCTGTGGAAATGCTGCTGGGTGTGCTGTTGTTGTTCATCTTGATTGTTTTTCTCTCTTCCCTCACTGAAGAACCTCTCTACAACATACTTCAATGACTTTTGTTCATCTATATCTGGAAAAGCACAGAGAATATCCATCTCTTTTTTTCATTTCCTTTATTGTTCTTAAAGTATCTTTTAATTAAAAAAATTTTTAAAATATATTTTATTTTAAAGTTGTAGGAGATAATCAGGATTAGGAATTCAAGTTGTCATTGTACAGGTAAAGTTTGGGCTTCCCTTTGTTCCCCGCTTTATCTGGTTTGTGATCAGGTGTCTTTCATTTGCAAGTAGCTCTGAGATTCCTTCTAACTGATGATTGTCTTTGACATAGACAGGATTATGGTCCCTGGATGCTGGCAGAAGTCCTAGACCTATTCCTACATCCAAGAAGTTTCCTGTTTGAAGTTCATTCATGAAACAAACATATATTAGGCACTCACATTGTGCAGGTACTTTTCCAAACACTTGGCATAATTGTATGAATGAACACAGAAGATGCCAAACTCTGAAGCTCAATTCTAGTTGAGGAGTCACACATACATACTAGCCCCCCTAAGGAGATCATAGTCACAGAATATTGTAGATATGGAGACATTCTTTTAGATTCTTACCATGATAACAGAGCCCTGTACCAAGTATAAAATGGGTATCCTTTGGGTTAAGAATAAGGACCTCTTGTCACCCTAAAGGTATAGAAGAATTCTATAATCCCTGGTGGAATGGAGAAAGAAAGAACCCTGGGCTCATACCTCTTTAGATTTCATGAGAAGCCTGCTTCTCGGTCTCCCCAGCAAGAGTAAAGTATCCAAAGAGAGTTGTATGTGATGGTGGAAGCCTAGGCATTCTGCAAACGATTGGTAAGTCTGAACTTAGAGCCAGTCCCTAAGAGACTTATGTACACACAGTTTCCTCCCGGATCTGCCAGTCCTCTGCCATCCCACATCACTCCCTGGTGAATCTACCAGAGAGGACCAATACCCAGAGTTAGATGAGGAGCCTGTTCCCAAATCTGCTCGAAGCTATAGTGCTGAATATTCAGGTGCATGGAGGTGCATGCCATGGGCCTTCAGAATAAAAATAACATGGGGAAGTCAAAGCCCTCAAGGGATTGCTTAGCCTTGCTCCATTACATCCAGAATATCACAGGAAGCTGGATGGGAGTGGTGGGGCTATTAGACCGGTAGCCAATTGCAAATCCCAGAATCATACCAAGGAACAATATGAGGACAATGTGGTGAAAAGTCCAGGCCCCGACTCTTCTGCCTTCTTGCCATTCCAAGATTCATCCCACTCATTTTGCATATCTAGCCACACCAAAATTCTGCCCAACTTCAGAGACCCCATTATTTAACCTCAATTTGTCCCATAGACTGGTCTGTGGTCCTGAATAGGGCTGATGTCCTAATGTGTGCATCCAGGGCTACCTGACATTTGTGAAACCCAGGGAGGCAGAGGCAGAAGGTGAGATGGCCTTTGATCTGGAAGACCTTTTGGATCTGGACTTCCCAGAAATTCAGTGTGGTTTTACCTGGTTTGGATAGGCCAGTGAAAAGTGACTGATGTTTCTGATGTTTCTCCTCTTCCAGTTCCTGATGCGTATCAAGGGACACAGTCATTACCAATGCTGGCTACCCAGATAGTGCCAGCACTTCTGGCAGAGCTGGGGAGTGCTCTGGAGCCAGAGATACCTGTGAGACTTGTGCTCTGCGGCCTCCTTCAGTGAGAGAGAGTAAGTTACAGCCCTCCCTGACCAGGGCCTACAGAGGACACGTCCAGTGAAGAGCTGCCTAGCATCATGGTGTTTTCCTGTAATGTGCTGGCAGAGATTGAACTCTGAGTGATTGGTGATCAACTAGGCTCTACAGGGTGGGGCAGAGCGTGTTGTACTTGTCATCAGCTTTGTTTTTTTTTAATATATATATGTTTTTTATTATGATATTGTGGGGTAAAGTTAAGGGTTAGGTATACATATACATTTCGTTCAGGCACCTTTGTTGATAAGAGGTGTTTCCCCGTCTCCAGACAGATATTTGCTGCCGTTAATCCCATCTCCACCCCCCCATAGTTTCCCACTACTGTCAGTTGTTTTCTTATAGTATTACGTTGGATGTTCAAGTTCCATTATATGAGTGAAAACAAGTGATACTCGGATCTTTGTTTCTGTGAGAGGTCACTCAGTATTATAGACTCTAGTTCGATCCTGGTTGCTGCGAAATTCATGATTTTGTTCTTTTTTATGGCTGCGTAGTGTTCCATCATGTATATGTACCACATTTTTTAAATCCAGTCTTCTTTTAATGGGCAGCATGGTTGCTTTCAGGTTCTTGCTATTGTGAACAATGCTGCGATAAACATACGTATGCAGGTATCTTTTTTA
>NW_007252904.1:4885-7310 GCF_000164805.1 Carlito syrichta | reverse complement strand
TTGCATCCAAGCAAAGAAAACAGAAGACATATTTGTGAGGGGCCCTGCCATATGGAACACAAGCACTGTCCCAGTGCATCACAGTGCCATTGACAAGTGAGATATAAAAGGAAAAAGAGTTCTCACCACAGCTGTTCCAGAAGAGAAGGAACTTCTCTGGAAATATGAAACAGGGACTGATCACAAGCAAGCTTTGCCACCACTGTCCTTGGCTGAGGACAGAAATATGCTGATGTAAAATTACTAGGTTTGTGATTTCTGTCACACAAAAAAGAAAGAAAGCACATTTATATTCATCACAAAGCAAGGAACAAGCCAGAGGCATGCAGGATGCCAACAAGTTCTGATCTGCACAGGTAGGTGTTACTCGAGATGATGCTCCTTTGGGCTTCTGCAAAGCTCCTTGATCAGCAGCACTGGACTGGGTATATCTGGCCTCTTTTCTCTGAAGAAACAAGATGTCTTTTCACACTTCCTAGAACTCGGGTTAAAGGACAAATCCACCAAAGCAATGGAAACAACTTAAAAATAGGGTAGTGAAACTTTCAATCATCTATGAAGAGGCACTCCCCCCACAAAAGGAATTATCTTTTGGGAGGTGGGCCCTTAGTAATACAGGCTTCCCTCTCTAGGTAAGTGTTCTAGGAACCCATTGGCATGAGTGTACCAGCTAGCATTGTTGTGAGAGGCTACGTTAGGCTTCAGTGAATTATTTTTGGAGATTATTTCAAAGCATTTTCCCATTTCATAATGGGTGATTTACACAAACAAACTGCCCACACTGTGTGTTGAGTGTTTGGCATGACCCCCCTGCCCTCACCCTCCCCAATCACACAATCTTGCCCCAGGTAACTTTTTTTTTGTTTCTCCGGATGAAAAAAGTCCTCAGAGGGAGATGTTTTGCCAATGTAGAAGATGTGAAGCAAAAAACTGCAGAAGCACTAAAAGGCATCAAAATTGACAAGTTCAAAAACTGTTTTGAGCAGTGGAAAAAGCATCTCAATAGGTGTATTGCATCGAACAGAGCATACTTTGAAGGTCACTGAAGTTTAAACATGCAAGAATAAATACACAATCTTTTATAAATAAATTCTAGATTTTTTGGGGGGAGTCACCCTTGCACATACAGTTTACATTGTATAAAAAAGTGTTATATTTAAAAATCATAAATTTTTAAAAATTATAGATAGTATAAATTATTTTGTTCTGCTTATGCTCACTTTTGTTTACTAAATCAAACTCTCCTGAATGGTCATTTCCAGCATTGAATGGTAATAATTACTGATGTTTTAGATTTAAAATTTTCCTAGGGTAAAGGCCGTCAGGAAGTCAAGCCTAACCACCTATAATTGTGGCAGCTTTAACAACTGATGACCAAACCAGATACTGTGAGCAGAACCTATTTCTTTACCCATGGGTGAATTTCTACTATGAATCATAAAGACTTGGGAAATCAAAGTAAATTCTTAGTTAAGAATTAAAGCAGTAGACTCCTATCTTACGTTTGTTCTTCAAATTTTTGGCACAAAAATATATATCTAGTGGACCATGTCCAATTCCATGATTTTTATCAGATGCAGCCTACAGTGAAGAGAGATAGATACAACAGCAATACATTAACCTCTCTGAAACCCAACCAACAACACCCTCAGTCAGAAGTTTTAAAGCCAAGAAAAAGTCATACTTTTTTTTCTGAACAAAAAGAGTAAAGGCAATGCAAACATTTAAATTTAAGTTGCTACAGGAATACTGACTTGTTAGAAACTAATGGAGGGAGCATAGAACTTACTAAATTTCATGATTTTTCTGCCATAACACCGAGATGGATGACTTCGAAGTCCAGATTCTTCACGTGTCATTATCCACTGATAAAATTAATTTTCCTATAAATCAGCAATTCCCATCAAAATATTAAAAATATGACATATTCTCCAACTATAAGAAATCCAGGCAATCTGAGCAGTTAGATTCTGGCATAATAAATTACATACAAGGGTCTTACAGCAGCATAATTTATAATAGTGAAGTTATAAATAATCTAAGTTTCTATCAAAGGAGGAACAGTTAAACAAAGAGTAGTATACCCATCTTTTGGAATGCCTTTAAGGCATTAGAAAATTAGTTAGAATTATGTGCACTGACATGGAGAGATGTCAGTAATATGTAGCTTGGGAAATAGCAAATTAAAAAACAATGTAGTATGATGTAATTTATGTTTTTAAAAATATTTATAAATTCTATAGAAATGTGCATTTTTAATTTATTAATGCATAATTTCTATAGAAATGTGTATTTGTAAATTCTATAGAAATGCTCAGAAGAATAAATACGAACCTGATAACAGTAGTTCCTTCTAAGAAAGGAGTGAGTTTGGGGGGGAAGAGAGACTTTCACTTTAAAAAGATATATGCAATTTTACTGTTTT
>NW_007252904.1:0-4766 GCF_000164805.1 Carlito syrichta | reverse complement strand
GGAGACATTAAGACAAAGAAACTACACCTACAAAAAGTTGGTTGATTATTTTATGTGAAGACAACTTCCAGGTGAATACTGATCAGGATCTGCTACTGCTCCAACTCATTCATTAAGCCTAACCTTTCCACGGCTAAGCCAGAGGACATATATGGCCTAGCTCCAGCTAGCTCTCTTTCCCACCAAGCGCCTATTTGTGCAAGTTTCCTATCATCAGGTAGAAAATGGACTCTGAATGGGACATGTATCCTTGAGGATACTGGTGGAGAGGCACAAAGAAGAATACACCTTACAGGTAGAGCTTCAGATTAAGATTAAAAATATGTCAGAAACTTTTGTGAAATTTTTAAAGCTAAGAGCTCTCCAAGTCTTAGTTTCCTTACCTGTAAAATAGGGATCAATTTTTCTACTTGATCTAGTTCATTTGAGAGTTCAGTAAGATATTTAAAAGTGTCTGCTTTGGCAGTTATCCACATTATTAACAAATTAGTATGAGACTTTAAAATAGATGGAAGGAATAATGTTGATGGGATGAAAGATAAAATCTTCATAAGCAACCCCAGTTGCATCACAGTGAGAGGAGCTACAAGTTACTAGAATTCTTCACAGCTCCTCTGATGAAGACACATGTTAAGGATACAAGAAGTATGTGGTCATCAGACAGTGACTTATATAGTGAGGGCGGAAATTCTAAAGACTCTCTGGAATATTGTTTCAAGCAAATGGCTCCTAAGAAATACTGGAACAAACCTGTCAACCCAGCAGGTATGGCTGGAGTGTGAGCAGAAAAGTGTCATGGCCACAAACATCTAAGCAGAAGACATCAAACACAACTATCAGCCAGCTCTGTGAACCACAGCTGTGGCTGTATCAGGACCAAACTTGTGAGACAGCCATTGTGGGGACTGTCAAGAGCAGTGTCTTTGTAGCCCACACCCAACAACAATGAACCTAAACACAAGTCATAAGACTCTCCTCTCCATTAATCCTGATTTCAGATGATGGATTCCCTCCTGTGACAACACCCCATCTGACAATTGTGGGCAAGTGTAATTAGAAACCCCTGCTTAAATTGAGCACAGGAAAGTAGATTTGAATACTGAGAAATGAGGGATGTGATTCATGCCCTTGACCATACAGACTGCCCCCACAGACTCCATTTAAAACAAGAGAAGACCACTAGTATTGTGATGTGTTCCCCCTAAACTTCCTCATCTTGCCACATTCATAAACACTGCACAGTTTTCTTACTTTTCCTGTAAAGTTTTGATGAACTTTTGTGTAATAATTCATGAAGAGGTAAATTCTTCACAAAGTACTGAACTTGACTAGTTTTCATGACTAGGTTTGTCAATTCTTTTGATAGTATCTCACATTCAGGAATTAAAATTGAAACCTATCAGACCATGTAATATACACAAGGTCTGATTATCATGCAGATTAATACCTAGGATTTTAGGGCTAGCATAACATCATGAAAGCTCTTAGGTATCTCTCCACAGTTTTCACCAAAACTCTAAACACTCCTAAGTTAACTTAGAAATCTCAGGAAAATAGAAATTTGGCAATTTAACTTTTTTATTTGTGTATCAAAGATGCAAGTAGAGAACGGTCTTGCTGGCTTGCATTTTATCTTCTGCAAATGAGAAATATTCTTTATATACTGGTACTTTCACTATTACAATTAATTTTTAAGAAAATATAGTACAATGGAATATCCATAGGTTTATTTATCCTGGTGCCATCCTGGAATGGCTGTGGGTTCATGCTGGAATCCAGCTCCAGCAGGTCAGGGTTTCCTGAAGGAGGAATGGTGTTGGCGTAGGAGAGAAAACTTGGACACTTACTCTTGTTATTGTGCAGGACAGATGCTGCTTTATTGTCTTTTACAACTCCTTTTTATACACTAGATTTCAGCTTTGGGCAAAAGCATGTTTTTTGTCTCAGAGTTAGTCAGTTCCCAGTTTAATAAATTTCTTTTCCATCCTGTTTTGATCTTTGTCAACCCTAATGGGGTTCTGTCTATCTTCTTTTTTGAACCGTAATGATGTCCTGTTTATTTTTTTAAAACTGCAACATCAAACATGTCATCTTTAACCTTGAATGTTATCTCCGAATGTCATTTCTTATCTACGTACAATGACTTACAAATTCTCTTAATGTTTTATCTTAAAAATCATTATTCTAAAATTTAACATTAACTATAAATTTAGTAATCTCCTAACATTTTTTAATGATTACCCTTTCTCAATGTCCATACAAAAACTTGCTTATCTTTACAACCGTTACATTATAAATCACTACCGAGTTCTAAGTACTATAATTGTCACATTGATTTGTAAGTCTTCACAAAGCAAATTGCAATTAACCAGGGTAAAGCAACATTCTCAGGGTTTCTTAACTGCAAGTTGGCCGGACTTGCTTTCCACAATGTCACACCTGGTATTTATAATCTGTGTCAATTATCCCCTGTCAGGGAGAATGGGATTCAATGTTTGTAAAACAAAAGGCCTCTCAGGCTCAAGTCACTTTAGTCACAATCCCTAACCAGAATTACAAACCTCCTTAATAAAGGGAAGTAAAGCCAAGGGTGCCCTAATGAAGAGTATACTTCTAACAAAACAAATCCTTCTTTTACTAAACAATACCATTTGGTAAAAATTATTTCTCCCATATAGAGCTCTTTATATCTTCCAACTTCCAGGTTTCCAGTGGCAAGATCGAGAGTGGAGATAGAAGAAACAGGAACAGCAGCTGCCCAGTGTTGCCCTGCAACCTGGGGTCTTCAGCCTTCCGGACCCTGTCCACAAGAAGGCCTCTAAGGCTGGCTTCCAGCAGGTTCAACATATGCAAATTAGTAAATGTGATATATCACATAAACAGAATTAATAACAAAAAACATATGATCATCTCAATAAATGAAGAAAAGACATTCAATAAAATTTAGCATCCCTTCATCATCAAAAGCCTCAACAATCTAGTCATAAAAAGGACATACCTCAGCTTAATAAAGGCCATATACTACGAACCCACAGCCACCATCTTAGTTAAAGGGAAAAAAGTTGAAAGCATTCCTTCTAAGAACTGAAACAAGACAAGGATGACTACTTCCTTTTTTAAATTATTATTATAAAAATGTGGGGTACAATTCAGGGTTAGGTATACAAACATGGATTATGCAGGTACCCTAGTTGTTGAGGTATGCCCCTCTCTCCCCTAGCAGTTTCCCTCAACAGCCAATTCCACCCCCCTTCCCTGACAGCTTCCCACTACTGCCAATCCCTTTCATATACTATTATAATTGTTCAAAGTCCACTTGTGAGTGAGAACATCTGGTACTCAGTACTTTGTTTCTGTAATAGATTACTGAGTATGATCGACTCCAGATCCATCCAAGTTGCTGTGAATTTCATGTTTGTCCTTCTTTATGGTTGCATAATATTCCATTGTGTATGTGTACTACATTTTTTTATCCAGTCAAGCTTCAATGGACTACATTGTCAGTTCCATGTTTGTGCTATTGTGAATAGAGCTGCAACAAACATACATGTGCAGGTATCTTTTTTGTAAAATGATATGAGTTCCTTCGGGTATATTCTCAACAGGGGAATTGATGGGTCCTATGGAAGGTCAATTTCTAGTTCTTTCAGAAATCACCACACTGAGGATGACCACTTTCATCATTCTTATTCTACATAGTACTCAAAGTCCTCACCAGAGCAACCAGGCAACAGAAAGAAATAAATAAAAAGCATCCAGGTTGGAAAAGAAGAAATTGAATTGTCCCTGTTTGCTGATGATATGATCTTGTACATAGAAAACCCTAAAAACTCCACCAAAAACTCTTAGATTTGATAAAGAAATTCATTAAAGTTCAGCATGCAAAATTAATATACAGAAATCAGTAGCATTCCAACACCAATAATCTAGCTGAGGACCAACTCCAAAAAGTCATCCCATTTACAATAGCTACAAATGAAAATAAAATACCTGAGAATATATTAAACCAAGGATGTGAAAGATCTCTGCAAGGAGAACTACAAAACACTGATGAAAGAAATTGAAGAGGACACAAACACATGGAAAAAATCCCGTGCTCATAGATTGGAAGACTCAATATTGTTAAATTGACCACACTGCCTAAAGCAATCTACAGATTCAACACAATCCCTATACGCTTACCAATGTCATTTTTCAAAGAATTAGAAAAAAAATTATTTATTAATATTGTTCAGTATACTTTTAAGCTATTTCCTTAGTGGTTGCTCTAGGACTAACCATATACATTTTAACTTTAGAAACAGCTTCAGTTGTGTACTAACTTAATTACAGTGAAATATCAAGACATTATTCCTATACAGCTCTATTCCTTTTCCCTCTTGTTTTGATACTATTGTTATACAAATTACATCTATAAATGTTAGTAACCCAATAGTGCACTGTTATATTAATAATTATTACTTTACATAAATTGATGTATCCTAATGTAGCTAAGAAAAGAAAGAAGATTAAGTATATATTTAGAGTTTTTATTATTGGAATTTTCTCATTTATCATTTCAGGTTATCTTCATTTGTTTCTGTATATTTGAGTTACCATGTGGAGTCATTTCCTAAACCAATTACAGCTTTGTTCTTACATACCTCTTTTGCACTATGATGAACAAATATATTACATTTCTATATGTTCAGACTCCCAAATGCATTATATTCATATTGTCTTGTACACTGATTTTTAAAGCAGTTAAGAAATATAAAAAATCATGC
>NW_007252903.1:455616-456805 GCF_000164805.1 Carlito syrichta | reverse complement strand
ACAAGATGGAACTCTCCCCAAATCATTTTACGAAGCCAATATCACATTGATACCCAAACCAGGTAAAGATCCAACAAAGAAAGAGAACTACAGGCCAATATCTTTGATGAACATAGATGCTAAAATTCTCAACAAGATCCTAGCAAACCGGATTCAGCAATACATCTCAAAAATCATCCATCATGACCAAGTAGGCTTCATTCCTGGCATGCAAGGCTGGTTCAATATTCGTAAAACCATAAATGTAATTAAATACATCAACAGATGTCAAAACAAAAACCACATGATCATATCACTAGATGCAGAAAAAGCTTTTGATAAAATCCAGCACCCCTTCTTGATAAAAACCCTTGAACATCTAGGCATACGGGGAACATACCTCAAAATAGTAAAAGCCATCTATGAGAAACCCACAGCCAGCATACTCCTAAATGGGCAAAAATTGGAACCAATTCCCCTGAAAACTGGAACTAGACAAGGATGCCCACTCTCTCCCCTCCTGTTCTACATAGTATTGGAAGTCCTGGCTAAAGCAATCAGAGAAGAGGAGGCAATCAGAGGTATTCAAATAGGAAAAGAGGAAGTCAAGTTATCTCTCTATGCAGATGATATGATGGTGTACCTTGAAAACCCAAGAGAATCTGTCAAAGGCCTCCTTACATTGATAAAAGCCTTTGGCAAAATCTCAGGATACATAATAAATGTACAAAAGACAATCGCATTTCTCTACACCAATAATAAACAAACAGAAACCCAAATAAAAAACATAGTTCCATTCACAATAGCCACAAAAAAAATGAAATACCTTGGCATCTTCCTAACCAGAGACGTGAAAGACCTTTACAATGAAAATTACAAAACACTGCTCAAAGAAATCAAAGCTGACATGAACAAGTGGAAAAATATCCCATGCTCATGGATCAGAAGAATCAACATTGTGAAGATGTTCATCTTACCTAAGGCAATCTACAAATTCAATGCAATACCCATTAAATTACCAACAACATTCTTCTCAGACCTAGAAAAAACAACACAGGAATTCATATGGAAACACAAACGTCCAAGAATAGCCAGAACAATCCTCAGCCAAAAAAACAAAGCAGGTGGTATCACAATACCAGATTTCAAACTTTACTATAAGCTACAATCATCAAAACAGCTATTGGTACAGGAACAGGCATGTAGATCA
>NW_007252903.1:437666-455062 GCF_000164805.1 Carlito syrichta | reverse complement strand
GAATGCTCAACCTCACTAATCATCAGGGAGATGCAAATCAAACCACACTGAGATACCACCTAACTCCAGTCAGAATGGCAATTATCAACAACTCAAAAAATAACAGCTGCTGGAGAGGGTGTGGTGAAAAGGGAACACTTCTACACTGTTGGTGGGAGTGTAAACTAGTGCAACCTCTGTGGAAAGCAGTGTGGCGATTCCTAAAAGCTCTAAAAATTGACCTTCCATATGACCCTGCAATCCCCCTACTGGGAATATACCCTGAAGAACACAAATCACTCTATAAAAAAGATACCTGCACACGTATGTTTATCGCAGCGTTGTTCACAATAGCAAGAACCTGGAAACAACCATGCTGCCCATCAAAAGCGGACTGGATTAAAAAATGTGGTACATATACACGATGGAATACTACGCAGCCATAAAAAAGAACAAAATCATGAATTTCGCTGCAACCTGGATGGAACTAGAGTCTATAATACTGAGTGACCTCTCACAAAAACAAAGATCCGAATATCACATGTTCTCACTCATATAATGGACCTTGAACATCCAATGCAATACTATAAGAAAATGACTGATGGTACTGGGAAACTATGGGGGGGAGGGGGATGGGATTAACAGTAGCAAATATCTGTCGGGGGATGGGAAAACACTTCTTATCTACAGGGTGCCTGAATGAAACGTCATTGTACACCTAACCCTTAACTGTACCCCACAAAACCATAATAAAAAATACTGATTAATGGAAAAAAAAGTATAATCAATAAAAATTAAAACCTTAAACCTTTCACCTCAGTAAAGATAAGCTATGCCTCCCTTACATACAGTTCTTCTTACTTATACATCTCAAAAATATTTCTGTTAAAATACATTTTTAACACTATATTTTACAAAATGTTATCTTGCTGGGAGGGAAAAACAACTAAGACTAGTTTTTTTATTATAGTTTATGGAATTGTATTGCTTATAAACATTTTCTTCAATGATATTCATGCATACCTGCCAAAAAGCATAAATTATAAAAGCATTAAAGAAACTATGCTATGTTTTAAAAAACAAGGAGCTCTTTCAGAGCAAGCCTGGCTGAGCAGCTTGCCATAGTAGGAAAGCTAATTAATTGCTTATTTTGCCCTTCGGAAAGTCACTTACCCTTTCTAATCTTGATTGTTAAGATCATTGCCTTTTGGTGTCTCAATCAGAGTTATTTTGAAAGTCAGGATGGATTGATGGCTGATCTTTTGTGACTTACAGCCAACCCTTAGGGAAATTTCAGGAGTGTGATAGGAGGGGTGTCCTTTCCATTCTCAAGTTGTTATGTGTTCTCTGGAGTCCAGGTAACTGTCAAGCTGGTTTCAGTATTTCTTGAGTAGAAATTTTGCTCAGTCATCATTAAAGGCAGATATTGAATAGAGTATATAAAAACAGTAGGTGGAAAGTATACGTTGTTTTCCCTATCAACTTAATTATTGAGAGAACATTTTTTTCACTTGGAAAAAAAGGAAATGTTACCTTAGCCAAACCTTCATTAACCTTAGTCTTTGCCCTTTTGTGCCCAACCACAGATTTCTTTATTGTTAGTTTTTGCTGAGATAATATTTATTAAGCAAACAATAATTACTTATTATGCTTGAGGGCACTGTAAACATTTTATTTCTACTTTTTAACCTGTGTAGGCCTATCAATAGAAGTAAATAAAACAAGCCTTCTCAGACCCTGAGTTAGACAGATCTGAGTTAGACCCTGTGTGATAGACACTTAAAAAGTCGTGTTCTTAACACTTTTTATTTTTTAGAACATGCGGCTTTATTATGTTTTCATGGACATAATTAACCTCTCTCCTGTGCTTAAAAATGTTCAACCAGGCTGGGCTCAGTGGCTCAGCCTGTAATCCTAGCGTTTTGGGAGGCCAAGGTGAGAGGATTACCTGAGACCTCGTGTCTACAATAAATCAAAAAATTAACCAGATGTGGTAGCATGCATCTGTAGTTCTGGCTACTTGGAAGGCTGAGGCGGAAGAATCGCCTGAGCCCAGCAGGTTGAGGCTGTGGTAGCCATGAGCATGCCACTGCACTCCAGCCTGGGTGACGGAGTAAGACTCCAACTCCAAAAAAAAAAATTGTTCAACCAGTTTTAGAAGAGGATTTAGTAGGAAATTTGTCATTGAGTCAGCATGAATTCATCACCACTTCTGAAAAAAAATTACTGCTTAGAATAGGTATCCCACAAAATTATAGAGTAGCATCTTTGTATGTGAAAATGAATACTTTAAAAATTTAGTAGCTAACTGAATGGGAATTTAGAGGTTTAGCTTAAGATCTTATAAACCTGGCTACATGTCAGAATCACCCCAGAGATTCTGATGCAAAGGTCAAGAATAGGGCCCAATGCTCTTTCTAAAATAAATGCCCCAGGGTAATTTTGACACAGCCAGTCAAGTGTTAAGAAATGACTTTCTTAATTTACTGTTTAAGACTAAACATAGCACTGGAGGAAATAAAATTCTGGGTATTTTCATAGTTTCAAGACTAAGCATGCTTTTCAAGATAGCTAAGTGTCCAATCAAATCAAATAATATTTTGTTCCAAAAATTATGCAACAAAAAAAATCTCATCTTATTTTGTCTTTCCATGTGAAGAATTTGGAAAAGCAAGCAAAAAAACGTTAAATGCATCATAATGGGATTTTGTATGTAATTTGTTGCACCTTCATGAAATAATATTAAGTATGGGGGCAAAGCTTTGAAAAAACAGAAGGTGTGTTTATTTTGCTTCCTTTCTATGTCCTTTTAACTCTACTAGGCATCCGGGGAGAATTCAGTAAATCACTGGTAATGAAGACAATGGACTAGTTTTAAATCCAGTTCAGTTACTTAGAACATGCCTATCTGGAAATGACAGGTCTACAATTATGGGCACCACCGATTTTTCCTTATCCTTTCTGCTTGCTAATAGACCTCTAATCTGGGGAAGCTTCTCTCCATTAAAGCAATACTTGTTACCATAAGTGTTTACATCCATTATGAATAGTCTCTTAACTTTTAAAACTTTGTGTATACAATTGCTCATTTTCTTATACTTTTTATTCCACAAGTAAATGCTAATAAGAGCTTATTTTTTAAAAGGTTAATTTACATAAAATATGTTCTTTGACTAGTATGAAGTACTCCTTTGTGTACAAGATCATGATGATCCAGCCATTGATGTATGTAAGAAGCTTCTCGGGAAGTATCCAAATGTTGATGCTAGATTATTTATAGGTAAGTAACAAATTCTATACTACCATTTTGCTGTGATAGTGTTAAGTATCAGCAATATTCTCTGCATTAAACTATAGATTAAGGTGTTACCATGTTTGCTTTAATAAAGCATGTTTGTTGAAGTAATGAAAGGTTTTACATCTTTTTGAGAAAAGTTATTAAAACAAAGGTTTTGAAAAAATGTATCTGCTATTAACAAATAACACAAAAACTATACTTATCAATCAGACATGAGTCTATTATTTTTGTTTCTTTAGTATTTTGAGTGTGTGCCTTTTCTGTTTCTCATTGACTATAATTGGGAGTGAGCAATAGAATTCACTTTTATTATGTTGCAAAAAGAGTATTTTTCCAAAAGCCTATAGGCATATTCTAAAGACTTGTAGAAGTGTATTTGCCATTAAATTTTTTTTTCAAATAGAGGCCTGGTGTGATCTCTCTTTAAAAATAAAAGTGATATGAGGTGTTTGCTATTTGAAGATAGGGTAATGATTTAAATTTTTTATTAGCTTAAAATACAAATTTGAAATTAATATATGAAGCACTCCTATGAATTAATCAGAACCATTACATATCTATCAACTCAGGGTCGGAGATTATGTTCGTTCCTCACATTTGCTATCTTAAATTATTTACTAGCCAGGCACAGTGGCTCATGCAGCACTTTGGGACACCAAGGCAAGAGGATTGCCTGAGCCCAGGAGTTTGAGATCAGTCTGGGCAGCATAGCAAGACCTTATCTTTATAAAAAATAGCCAGGGTGGTGGTGTGCACCTGTAGTCTCAGCTGCTTGGGAGGCTGATGTGGAAGGATCACCTGGGCCAAGGAGGTTGAGGCTGCGGTGAGCAGTGATCGTGCCTCTGCACTCCATCCTGGGCAACAGAGTGAGATTTCAACTAAAAAAAAAAAATTATGTATATATATATGTATTTCTATATATACACACACATATGTTTTTCAGTGCACAAATCTCTGTTAAATATAATATAATCTCACCCAACTGGTTAATTTCTTTATGCTGTTTCAATTATCACAGTTTAAAAATTATTCCTATAATCATTTTTTAAATTAACAAAATTTTTACGTATTTATGGTGTACAACATGTTTTCAAATACATACACATTGTTGAATGGCTAAATCAAGTTAATTAACATATGCATTACCTTACATATTTATTTGAGGTGAGAAATCTACTCTCAGCAGTTTTTAAGTATACAATACAGTGTTGAATATTCTCTCATATGTTTATCATTTAGTTGTGGTGAAAAACCTCAGCAATTTTCTTTTTTTCTTTTTTGAGTTGGAGTCACTCTGTCGCCCAGACTGGAGTGCAGTGGCCGCTCCCGGCCACCGCAGCCTTGACCTGCTGGGCTCCGGCGATCCTTCCACCTCAGCCTTCCAAGTAGCCGGAATTACAGGCACGCGCTACCACACCCAGCTAATTTTTTGATTTATTGTAGAGATGAGGTCTCGCTGCCCAGGCAGGTCTCAAACCTGCGGGCTCAAGCAATCCACTTACCTCAGCCAAAGGCGCAGGATTACAGGCTGAGTCACTAAGCCCGGCTAGCAATTTTCAAGTCTGCAATAACACTGTTATTAACTATAGTCACCATGTTGTACAATTGCCATTAAATATTGATTGATTCTTAACTATTATTGCAAGAACTAAAGAATTAGAAAAGCTGAAACAGTGAATTTCAAAGATAAGTGACGTAATTCTCCTTTTGAGAATGAACAGTTTTTTTGTAAAAATGCATAGTATTAATAATAGGGGAAAAGTAATGTGAAAGCGTGCTCATTTAAGTTTTTAAATATGCCAATACTTTTCACTTCTCTCCATCATGAATCTGTACTAGAAAGTATTTTTAATGTTACATGAGTCTTTTACTATTGTATTATTACATTTTTAGGTGGCAAGAAGGTTGGCATTAATCCTAAAATTAATAACTTAATGCCAGGATATGAAGTTGCAAAGTATGATCTTATATGGATTTGTGATAGTGGAATAAGAGGTGAGGTTTTCTTATTTATTTTGTAAAACTATTTGATGACAAAATGCTAAAAGCAATCTGAAAGTATATTTATCAATCCTTTCTGTTTGCCTAAAAGAGTAATTTGTTTTATCATTATTTCATGGCAATATTTCCAGTTATGCTTACTAAGATTTTGGATTTTTTTATCCTAACTTAGAATGTCACATGATAAAAATATTTTCATTTTGAAGGGAAAATTCCCACCATTAAAGAAAAAAATAGTCCTGTTATGTTATACATTCTACAAGCTTTCTCATGTGTGTAACTTTTCCAGTTTGTGTGACACTTATGTTCAACGGGTTTGGGCAAACAGAGGCAGAAATTAATAGGTGCATATTTTACTAAACTATATGCATTTATTGGAATATATACATGGCTTTTTACTTCAATGATTTTAGTAAGAAGCCTTTTATATCTTGAA
Source organism: Carlito syrichta (assembly GCF_000164805.1). NCBI lineage: Eukaryota > Metazoa > Chordata > Mammalia > Primates > Tarsiidae > Carlito > Carlito syrichta. The sequence goes on along the minus strand of NW_007252903.1, from coordinate 449,348 downwards.
ATTACAGTTTGCATTTTTAAACATTTATAACTTTCAATATTCTGTAATATTTTGTTATATTCAAATTACCTTAAGTTTCTCAACCTTAACACTGTTGACATTTTGGGCTTGATAATTTTTTGTTGTGGGAGCTGTCCTGTTGGTTGTTTAGTAGCATCCCTGACCTCTACCTCCCTGCAGTTGTAACTGCCAGTAACACCCCCTCCTCAGTTGTAGCAACCAAAAATGTCTTCAGAGCCAGGCTTGATGGCTTAGCCTGTAATCCCGCACCTTTGGGGAGGCTGAGGTGAGTGGATTGCCTGAGCCCGCGGGTTCAAGACCCGTCTCGGCAACTTGGCAAGCCCTCATCTCTACAATAAACCAAAAACTAGCTGGGCGTGGTGGCACGTGCCTGTAGTTCCAGCTACTTGGAAGGCTGAGGCGGAAGGATCGCCGGAGCCCAGCAGGTTGAGGCTGCATGGTGGCTGTGAGCATGCCATTGCACTCCAGCCTGGGCGACAGAGTGAGACTCCAACTCAGAAAAAAAAGAAAATAGTGCAGCCACTGCCTTGCTAAGCTATGGTGTAACTATGTGCTCTTTGCACTATGACCAGGCCATGTTTCCTGGCTTTGGCCCCCTCCCCTACCTTGAGGAGGTGATTATCCTCTTTCTCTCTCTCAAATTTGCTTTCTAAATAAACTATATTTTCTAATCCTAAAAAAATAAAGAAAGAAAATAGGACAATGTTATAAATATTTATATTAGCCTAAAATGTAAACTTCAAATAAATAGAAGTGTAACACTCCTACAAATTAATCAGAGATATTACACATCGATCAACAACACATGGCCAGAGATTATGTTCATTCTTCCCATTTGCTAACTTATTTGCTATTGTATATTTGTTATGTTTTTCAGCATACAGATTTCTGTTAAATATAATCACATTCCTTTCCTGTTAGCAATTCTAAGAAATTGGATATACTTATACCCACAGAGAAAGTAGCAGCTCATCTCCAATGGTTGGAGAATAGGGAAGCCAGCACAGGCACTGAGTTCCTTTGACCCCTGTCTGCTCCTGAAACTTTTCGCATAGGACACATTATCCTTATTCAAATTTGGAAGTTCTGACATGGGGGGGTAACATTTTCAAGGTATAGCCTGCCTCTGATACATATTAGATATATACTGAGCTAAAAATGTATAGAATAAATCAGCTTTTCATAAATTATGCCTTTTTGAAATTTTGTATTCTATGCGGAAAGGTGGTTGTGATTCATTTTATTAGATCCAAATGTTTAAAAGAATTTACCTTTATTAATAATTCAATAACAATTCACAAAATACTTTACATTAGTGGACCTTTGCTAAAAGGAAATTTTTTTCTCTCTCCCTCCCCACCTTTTGTTTTTTTGTTTTTGTTTTTTGTAGTAATTCCAGACACACTTACTGACATGGTTAATCAAATGACAGAAAAAGTAGGCTTGGTTCATGGGCTGCCTTACGTAGCAGACAGACAGGGCTTTGCTGCCACATTAGAACAGGTAAGTATGGTAGTTATAAATAATACTCATGTTATCAGATCCCTGATCTGCCCAAAGCTTGAGACTACTAAAGTTGTTCTAAGTCTGAGAATTGGGACTAGCTATCTGAAGTTAATGGTATAAAGTCCATTTGGGAAACTACTGTGTTCTAGAATCCTCAAGTTGAGAGCAACTGTTTTCGTTAGTGAAGAAATTCTTAGGCCTCTAACTGCACTCTGGCAGTGAACACCTGTGCCCGGGAACTGTCTTGTGATCTTCTTGCCAGCTGAACACAGTATATTCTTTTTCCTTATTGTGCTCACATTCAGTTCCAGAGTTCAGTTCTAGACCACAGTGTTCTTTCAAATACTCAATCTGAAAAGAACCTTTCTAAAATACCATGAAAAGGCTAGGCGAGGTGACTCAAGCCTGTAGTCCCAATACTTTGGGAGGCTGAGGTGAGAAGATTGCCTGAGCCCATGAGTTCGAGAACAGCCTGGGCAACTTGGCAAGACCTTGTCTCTACAAAAAGTCAAAAAATTAACCGGGCATGGTAGCACATGCCTGTAGTTCTGGCTACTTGGAAGACTGAGGTGGAAGAATCGCCTGAGACCAGCAGGTCAACCCTAGAGTGGCAGTGAGCGTACCATTGCACTCCAGCCTGGGCGACAGAGTGAGACTCCAACTCAAAAAAAAAAAATCACAAAATATTTCAAATATACAAAAAAAGAAACTTGCTCATATGTTATTATAAAATCCATTTAATTTCTTTTTAAATCAGATTTCTGATAAATATCTGAGAGATTTATTTTATGTTTTCCCTTGGTGTCTTCTCTTCAACTTAAAAATAATAACTTGTTCTGGCTACTCAGAAGTCTGAGGTGAAAGGATAGCCAGAGCCCAGCAAGTCATCGCTGGGGTGGCCAAGAGTGTGCCACTGCACTCCAGCCCGGGTGACAGAGTGAGACTCTAACTCAAAATAATAATAATAAATATAACTTGTTGCTGGGCACGGTGGCTCATGCCTGTAATCCCAGCACTTTGGAAGGTGGAGGCCAGAGGATTGCCTGAGCCCACGGGTTTGAGACTAGCCTGGGCAATTTGGCGAGACCTCATCTCTATAATAAATCAAAAAATTAACTGGGTATGGTGACATGCACCTGTGGTTCCAGCTACTTGGAAGACTGAGGCAGAAGGATTGTTTGAGCCCGCCAGGTCAAGGCTACAGTGATCAGGAGCATGCCACTGCACTCCAGCCTGGGTGACAGAGTGAGACTCCGACTCAAAATAATGATAATAATAATAATAACAACAACTTGTATGTAGGAAACTACAAATTATGGGAAAGCATCAGAAGCAAAAAATAAGTGAAAATAAAACCTATAACCCTACCAATTAGAGGAAGTTTCTATATTTACAAATTAAAGTGTGTTTGTTTTTGTTTTAGCATTTTTGGCACTTTGGATTCTATTGTTTTGATATGAGCCTTCTAAAAAACATAGTTGAGATAGTACCCTAAAAGCTATTTGTATCTTATTTTTGTCACCGCTTAAACTTTTCCCACATCATTAATAACTTTTCACAAAAGTAATTTTTATTGACTGTATTATAATCTTTCTTATGTATGTCCCATACTTAATCATTCCTGTACTGTTAAACATTTAGGTGGAAAAACTTGTCTTAATGTTGTAAACGAAAGATACATGGTTTCAGTCTAAATATAACTGCTTGCTCCTAATCATATTCTACACTTAATACGCTTTTGAATTGCGTTTTATGATTGCCACAGATCTGGAGAGTTAAAAGTACATTGTGGGGACTTACATTTGACCTTTGGCAGTTTGAACAGTGAGCTTTCTTAATACTGCCTATGAATATATTTTTCCTACTGCAAGAAATCGTAGGTTTTAAAAGCACACAGTCCTAAATGTCATAATTTCAAATATTATAATCCCAAAGATTAAAATCCCTGATATCTAAAATTCCACAAATCACAGTCCTAAAAGATCAAAATCCCAAAACTGTAATTCTGGAAAAAGTAATTAAAAATTTTTTAAAGTCTGGGCACAGTGACGCATGCCTGAAGTCAGTCCCAGCACTTTGGGAGGCCAAGGCAGGAGGATTGCTTGGGCCCAGGAGTTCAAGACCAGCCTAGGCAACATAGTGAGACCTCATCTCTAAAAAAAAATTTGAAAAAAGATTAACCAGGCATGGTAGTGCATGCCTGTAGTCCCAGCTACGCAGGAAACTTAGGCTGGAGGATCACTTGGGTCCAGAAGTTTGAGACTGTGGTAGGCCGTGAGCATGCGATTGCACTCTAGCTGGATTGACAAGGTGAGACCCTGACTCAAAAAAAAAGAAAAACAAAATTGGGAAAATTGGCAGGAATCTCAGTGACTTAGGGTCAGAGAGCATTGAAAGAAAACAAGAAAAGGAACAGGATTGTCATGAAGGATGATATAACTATGGATTGTTTGTGTATGCATGCATATATACACAAATATACATACATACAAATATATATGTAGATCTATTGATCCAAATAAAATAAGTAGGAGCATGTATTTGTATTTACATGAACATCCTAAAAATAGGATACATTAAAAATATTTGTTAATATTTTATATGTTAATAAGGGATATTTTAGCTGGGCTCGGTGGCTCAGCCTGTAATCCCAGCACTTTGGGAGGCCGAGGTGAGTGGATTGCCTGAGCCCACGGGTTCAAGACCCGCCTGGGCAACTTGGCGAGACCTCATCTTTACAATCAAAAAATTAGTTGGACGTGGTAGCGCGCACTTGTAGTTCCAGCTACTTGGAAGGCTGAGGTGGAAGGATCGCCGGAGCCCAGCAGGTCGAGGCTGCAGTGGCCAGGAGCGGCCACTGCACTCCAGTCTGGGTGACAGAGTGAGACTCCAACTCAAAAAAATGAATAAATAAATAAGGGATATTTTTACATGTATCCAAATTTAGTTTTATTTGGACAAGTCTTTAAATTACTGACTGCTTATGATATATAAACACTATTGTGTACCACTTTTTGTTCGTATAGTTTATGTAAGAATAATAGAATATTCACTCAATCATATTTTTAAAAAAATCATTAGGAAAAACAGTGTATAAACATCATACTTTTAACATAAAATTCTAATTGTTTATATCTGTGTTTTTTGGGCCAGGTGTATTTTGGAACTTCACATCCAAGATATTACATCTCTGCCAATGTAACTGGTTTCAAATGTGTAACAGGAATGTCTTGTTTAATGAGAAAGGATGTGTTAGATCAAGCAGGAGGGCTTATAGCTTTTGCTCAGTACATTGCTGAAGATTACTTTATGGCCAAAGCAATAGCAGACCGGTAAGAAAACTAAATTAAGCCATAGTATTTTTATTACCTAACTTCTGTTGATTTACTCTCTTCGTTCAACCAATGGATTCGGGCTTATTTTATTTTTTTACTAGAGAGTATAGAATAGGCCAATAATTGTAGAAAGTGATTCATATTCTAATTACACAATTGTAGACAGGAACTAATGAAACAAGTATATGTTCTAAATCCTCTAATTCTTCAAATTAAGTTGTTTTAAAGTGATTAAAAGGAGGCTTCTCTGTGATTGTGAATTTTCATTAGTATTGATACAAATTTCTGTGTGTTTTAGAAGAATTAAAACTATCAGTGCACTCATAAGCCAGGAGGTGAAAATTTAAAGACTTGCATTTCACAATTTGAAATCTCTTGGTAAATTATTTGATGCTTTGCTGACAAGCTACCTCAAGATTCATATGAATGACTTAGCATTTCTCTATCACAAAATACTTGTTTCATTTTAAAGGGAGTCATTGCCTTGTATGATTATCTATTTAAAGTGTGATTTTAAAAGTTGAAGTGTATTTTTAAAATCCTCTCATGATGGTGTTCATGCGGTTTGTTTTCGGGGGGCTTTTTTTGGCGAGTAGTCCTCAGAGGCCAAACTATTAAATATAGAACCTTCTTCATTTAGTAGTTTCAGAATGAATGCATTCTCAGTTTCTTAAATTGTCGATTAAGGAGGTTTTCTTCTAGCTTTCAGATGGTCATGAGTCAATGTAATTGCTAAAACATCCAGAAGAATGATATGCTTTAAGTAATGGGCTAATCCTGATGACTGGTCAGCAGTTGCTTAGTCTTCATAGTGATTAATAAATGTGTAGCCAGTCATACTTGCATGTGTTCATCATCGTAGCTTATTTTATGATTATCTCAATTTTCAGAGGTTGGAGGTTTTCCATGTCCACGCAAGTTGCGATGCAAAACTCTGGCTCGTATTCAATTTCTCAATTTCAATCCAGAATGATCAGGTAAATCACCTGTATTCTTTTTATATTTCATGAAAAGAAGGGAGGAGGGGGGTTCACATGGTCTAACGTGGTTTAAAAAATGCACCTAAAGGTCAGATTTTTGTTTGTTTCCAGAAAAGTCTGACTTTTGTATTAAATTTAATGTCTAAATATATTTTCTTTTGCTTTGTAACACTGAAAGCATTCAAAAAAGAGATGTTGAGACTTTTTTAAAAATATGCTAATCTATTTTCTACCTTTCTACACTTGGGTTAAGTTTTATAGTCTATGTTCGTCAGAGTATAAGCCATACAAATGATTTTGTAGACATTTTTTCTTTAATATACTAAAAAAATAGAAATTCATTTAAAAAAATTTTTAAAGAGTAGGTCCTTTATATGACAAAGTAAAAAGTTAGTTCTTTTGGGGGAAAAAAATTGTTTAACCTTACAGCCAGGCTATTATTTTAAAGAAAATCCATTTTATGTTTCAGGTGGACCAAATTGCGAATAAACATGCTTCCTGCTACAATCATTTGTGAGCCAATTTCAGAATGCTTTGTTGCCAGCTTAATTATTGGATGGGCAGCCCACCATGTATTCAGATGGGATATTATGGTATTTTTCATGTGTCATTGCCTGGCATGGTTTATATTTGACTACATTCAACTCAGGGGTGTCCAGGTATGTGGATAGGCATGAAAAGGTTGACAGTCGTTTGTGAAACTAAAACTATTTTAATTTAGAAAAGGTTGAAGAAAATCTATCTGAGCTATTCTTCAACTCCTCATTGAAGCCTAATATCAGGTTTAAACATTACTTTTGGTAGTAGATTGTTGACACAAAACGTAACTCAATTTGCAACTTTCAGTTGGTTACATAATCACTTTTATTAAGGCTCCAAAAACATGTTAAGCAAGCCAACAAATGTTCAGACTAAGAACACATTAGGATAGCAGTTATTTGAATGCTACTTCTAATAATAATTAGTATTCTCTTAAACAATATGGCATGGCAATTAAATTACCTCAGGAAGCAGACTTATGTAGTATACTTAGAAAAGTGAAATCCAAGAATTTAATTTTTTAATCATGTCTTTAATCCGATAGTAAGTAAATTAAACTTTTTTTTTTTTAATTCCTAGGGGGGCACACTGTGTTTCTCAAAACTTGATTATGCCGTTGCTTGGTTCATCCGAGAATCTATGACAATATATATTTTTTTGTCGGCATTATGGGACCCTACTATAAGCTGGAGAACTGGTCGCTACAGATTGCGCTGTGGGGGTACAGCAGAGGAAATCCTAGATGTATAACTACAGCTTTGTGACTGTATATAAAGGAAAAAAGAGAAGTATTATAAATTATGTTTGTATAAATGCTTTTAAAGTTCTACCTTCAGTAGTTTTATCACATGTATGTTTTGTTATCTGTTCTTTAATTTATTTTTGCATGGCACTTGCATCTGTGAAAAAAAAACACATCTGTAGTCTTGGCCAAATGATACACTTTATTTTGTGGAAGTAGAGAATCAAGAGAATTGGTTCTAGGAACCCGGTTTTGTTCTTTGTTGTTATTGTTTATTTTTTTAAATAAATAAATACATATATATGAATGCTCTGCAACAAACACTATGACAGTATCCTTTAGTAGAGAAAGTTTCTTATTTGTGAGTACGCCCTTTCAGAACATTTGTGGGCAGGATGGCAGAAGCTTTGTGTTGGGGTTTGGAAAAGACTAGAAGGCGATGATGACTCCTGTCCAAAGCGGGTGGGATGATGCAGTGTACAGCCCACAGTGAGGAACTCGCTGAGAAACTTTTTCATGCTTCATGCCTACCTCTTGTAGTTGTTGCAGAGCAAATATAAATTGTAATAAGGTAGCTAGGCCTTGCAGAAACAAACAGAAAAACAAAAATAATAATGAAAGCGCTGGAGTCTAGTATTTCTATGAATCTGTGAGAGATACTTTTTGGTCTCACTGCAATGAACCAAAAGTGACTGAGTTTGGTTTTTAATTGTAGCCGTGTATTGAAGGCATCTTTTTGACCAACTCTTGTTGGTTCTGTCTTGAACCATTGTTAATCACTGTGCTGTAATTAGCGTAGCTAAATCTTTTCCTTCCCTGCTTCTCCCCCAACCCACCCCATCTTTCCTTAACTTTTTTTCCAGGGGGCTTGGGAGTGGTTTTGTTTTAGTGTGAATGGATGTTTTGATAGTTGTAAGGAAAAATGCGTTTCAGACACATTTCACACATGAGCTATTTTCTTACACAGTATGTCTTATTGTTAATAAGAATGTAATTTCATGATACAGGTATTTAATATCTTTTTTAAGGAAGTAAATATTCTAGCCATCAATAAATAAATTGCAGTAGAGTATTAAGAGGGGGCAGGATGAGTTTACTCTTAAAAATAATCAGTATCAAACTAAGTCTACCATGTGTTTTTTTTTAACTATTATAGTCTAGTCTTATTTAAATTGGATTTTTGTACTCCAGTTTGTATGACAAAATAGACTAGATCAGTGCTAGTTGTCAGTGCATGCCACCCTCACGCTTCTTCCCCATCATGCCGCTAAACTTGCTTGTCAGGTTGTGCTTAACTTGTGGTGAACTGGACTTGTTTTTGCTTTTTAAAAAAAAAAAAAAAAAAAAAGCAAAAATGTAAGGGACAGTGCATAAGCCTTTCTTTCTTTTTTTTTTTTTTTCTTTTCTTTTTTTTGGTAGTAGTATTTCGCTTTCTCTTCGGGACTGGATGGCATGGACTTCTGCTGCAGGACTAACACTGGCAATATGGCAGCTTTACATTCTCAGTTACTCCAGTTTCCATGGCAAAGCATAATGTGTAGCATATTAGCAATAACTACATATTTATAGAAAACAAACACTTTTTACTGAGCCAATTCATTTAACTGTCTAATGACTACATACATGGTTTAAATTGCAATATGTCTATAAATAATGTTTAAGACACATTATGTTTAAGCTTTTCTCTGGGCCAAACTGCTTCATTCTTTTGTTTTGTTTTGGGGTTTTTTTTTGCCTTATGATGAATTTGTTTGAAGGGCATTTTCTTTATGAACAAAGGCTTGGATGCATATTCCTTTCTTTCCGTGAAATGGGTGGTATTGTTCCCTGAGGAAAGTTATACAGTGAAAACCAGTCTAGTTGTGACCCACTACATGTTTGTTTTTTTTTTTTATCACTATTTCATGAGTTGAATTTTGCTGACAGTATCTGTAATTTGTTAGTTTGTTTAATGAAGTTTGGTTGATGCCATCCGTTACACTGCTGAAGTGAAATCTTTTTATTACCTGGCGGGTTTTTGCTGATCTCAACATGAGCAATGTAACTACAAAACCAAAATGGCTGGACAGACTTCTTATATTTTGTAAATATAAAAGAAATGACTGTTCTGTATGTGTGTTTAATGTGGTAGTGGAGTATTTCCTTAAAGTGAAGCTTCACTTAAGCAGACAGAGTGATTTCTGTGTTTAGCAAGTTTGGAGTGATGATAAAATGGCAAGAAATAATACAAAATGTTAAAGAAAGCATCACAACAGAACTGTAGGAGTCCAAATTTAATAAACAGTCTAAGAAACCCAGTAAGTGTCTAGAATATACCATGTTTTATTATTTAAAATCATTGTCTTAAGTTTTTTGTTCAAAAAATAAAAATTTGAATACAATCAAAACAGTAGCAATAATGTATTTCTTGCTTATTCTCCTTTTACCTTATACTTTTATAAATAAGCTAACATGATCTGCCACTCATATCACAATTATTCAAAGAGTTCTGTCAAGTATGAATTTTGAAATCTTTTTACCTAAGCCACAGAGTGAGACCCCAACTCAAATTTTTAAAAAGTTCTAGAGCCGGGCTTGGTGGCTCAGCCTGTAATCCCGCGCCTTTGGGAGGCTGAGGTGAGTGGATTGCCTGAGCCCGTGGGCTCGAGACCCACCTGGGCAACGAGACCTCATCTCTACAATAAATCAAAAAATCAGCTGGGCGTGGTATCGCACGCCTGTAATTCCGGCTACTCGGAAGGCTGAGGCAGAAGGATCGCTGGAGCCCAGCAAGTCGAGGCTGCAGTGGCCAGGAGCGGCCACTGCACTCCAGTCTGGGCGACAGAGTGAGACTCCGACTCAAAAAAAAAAAAAAAGTTCTAGAGAACTAGATTCAAACCTGAAGAACCATAATGTAAATTACTATAAAGCTCATTTAAAGATGCTTCACATACATTATTGATAGAGAAGATTAGTACATACCACAAGACTGTATGACTTAAAGTAGGACTTTTCTGCATTGGTTGGTTATTGGAATCACCAGGAGTACTTGTAAAAAAAAAAAAATACATATGCTTGGGCCCTGCCCACAGAGATTTTGATTTAATCATTCTGGGTGAGGCCTGAACTCTGCTCATAATTCTACTGGGAGAATTATTGGCTCTTTTTTTTTCTTTTTTTGAGTCAGAATCTTACTCCATCGCCCAGGCTGGAGTGCGGTGGCACTCACGGCCACCCCAGCGTCAACCTGCTTGGCTCTGGCAATCATTCCACCTCAACCTTCCAAGTAGCTGGAATTACAGATGCACACCACCACGCCCGAATAATTTTTGATTTATTGTAGAGATGAGGTCTCACCAAGTTACCCAGGCTGGTCTTGAACCTGTGGGCTCAGGCAATCCTCTCACCTCGGCCTCCCAAAGTCCTGGGATTACAGGGTTGAGCCACCGTTCCCGGCCAGTTTGTATACTTCTAAACCTACAATTTAAGAAATGATCGACACAAAGTTTAGTAAGTCTGAGAACTTTATAGCTAAGTAAACCTCGAAGATCCCTTGGTCTTATTTTAGAGTGAGGAAGCTGAGACACTTTGATCACAAAGTTAGGTAGCCATGGCATTCGTGTTGACTGGGAGTAACCCCTATATTTATCAGATAGTGTGGTATGTTTCGCCACTGGATCACATTGTTTGAAGTTCTGCCTACCACAGCTTTAAAACTTATGAAAAAACATAAAAGTTTTTTTAAAAATCATACTTATTATAACAATCTGTATTCTCTTAAAAATTGTTCTAAAGGCCAGGCATGATGGCTAACGCCTATAATTCCAGCACTTTGGGAGGCCAAGGCTGGAGGATCACTGGAGTCCAGGAGCAGGCTAGGCAACATAATGAGATCTTGTCTCTCCAAAAAAAATTTTTTAAGTGGCTGTGGTGGTGCACACCTGTAGTTCCAGCTAGTCATGAGACTAAGGTGGATCATTTGAGCCCAGGAGGTCCAGGCTGTAGTGAGCCTCCAACCCGGGCAACCAAGTGAGACCCCAACTGGAAAAAAAAAAAAAAAAAAGATTCTGGAGAACCAGATTCAAACCTGCAAAACAAGAATGCAAATTACTATAAAGCTCATTTAAAGATGCTTTGCATACATTATTGACAGAGAAGATTAGTACATACCACAGGACTGTGCTCATGAGAATGAAAATAGTTCAGACATTCTGGAGTTTTTCAGGATCTAGTGGTTATTATGTATTCATTTCAAAGTATAGTTTATGACCCTATCAGTTCCATTATGGTGGAAAGAAAGCAAACATTGCAAAATAGCATATATCTCTACAGAACTGCAAGGATATGCTTTTTTTTTTTTTTTTTTTGAGTTGGAGTCTCACTGTCACCCAGACTGGAGTGCAGTGGCCGCTCCCAGTCACCGCAGACTCGACCTGCTGGGCTCCGGCCATCCTTCCGCCTCAGCCTTCTGAGTAGCTGGAACTACAGGCATGCGCTACCACACCCGGCTAACTTTTGGTTTTATTGTAGAGATGAGGTCTCACCAAGTTGCCCAGGCGAGTCTCGAACCCACGGGCTC
>NW_007252903.1:430753-437595 GCF_000164805.1 Carlito syrichta | reverse complement strand
ATTGCCTGAGCCCAGGGGTTCGAGACCAGCCTGGGAAACTTGGTGAGAACTCATCTCTACAATAAATCACAAAGTTCCAGCTACTTGGAAGGCTGAGGCAGAAGGATCGCCTAAGCCCAGCAAGTCAAGCAAGTCGAGGCTGCGGTGACCATGAGCGTGCCACTGCACTCCTCTAGCCTGGGCAACAAGAGTGAGACTCCAACTCAAAAAAAAAAAATACTGATATCTGCAAGAGAGTTTAAAATCACTATCTTAGCATTTTCTAAAAACAAAAATACTTATCTTTTAAGAGAGCCCTAAGCAGCTGGTTGCTTACGTGCCAAAATGTACTAAACCTTCCCCAGTTCTGGGAGAGATTGGCAGAGACTGGGTGTCTGTGGAGTGGTTTCATGTGGTGCTGTTCAGACTATTAGTCATGCAGACATCTATACTAATAGCATGAGCTTGTGATTAGCTAAACAATTTTAGGGACATTGTTTATTTGTCTACAGGGACTGAAAGTATTTGCACCACCCTGTGCTGCATGCACACCTCCCATTGTGGTCATGCCACCTTTGTCTTCTGACCCTGTCACCAGCTCTGGAACTTCTATATCATCTCCCCTTAAGGCTAACCAACACCATTGCTGGGATCAGTGGCTCAGCCTGTAATCCCAGCACTTTGGGAATCCAAAACTAGTGGATTGCCTGAGCCTGCTGGTTCGAGACCAGTCCGGGCAACTTGGTGAGAACTTGTCTCTACAATAAAATTAAAAAATGAAAAATTAGCCCGGCATGGTAGCACACGCCTGTAGTTCTGGCCACTTGGAAGGCTGAGGCAGAAGGATCGCCGGAGCCCAATATGTCGATGCTGGGGTGGCTGTGAGTGTGCCACTGCACTCCAGCCTGGACGACAGAGTGAGACTCCAACTCAAAAAAAAAAAAAAAAAAAAAAAAGACTGACCAACACCAGGCCAGCCCAAGGAACATGCTGGAGAAATCCAGCAGACTGTTATACACAACAGTTCTGGAACATGGGGAAGGAGTGAGCTTGGGAGTAATTTCCCTAGATGTGATGGCTGGAGACAGTAAATTTTTTTGGAGTTGGAGTCTCGCTCTGTCGCCCAGGCTGGAGTGCAGTGGCACACTCACGGCTACCGCAGGCTCGAACTGTTGGGTTCAGGTGATCCTTCTGCCTTAGCCTTCCAAGTAGCTGGAATTATAGGCATGCGCCACCACACCCAGCTAATTTTTTGATTTATTGTAGAGATGAGGTCTCACCAAGTTACCCAGGCTGGTCTCAAACCCGTGGGCTCAGGCAATCCACTCACCTCGGTCTCCCAAAGTGCTGGGATTATAGCTGTGAGCCACCGTGCCTGGCCATGACAATAAATTTAATAACCAAAGACAGTGTCAACAGAAGAGAACTAAGGATGGAATCTTGGGGACCTATTTAGAAGTACCATGGGAGAAAAACATCTAGAAGAGAGGCCGCCAAACCTGGAGTCTGAATGGGCTTTTTGGTGGTGTGTGACTTAGGGCAGCTTACATTCCGAACCCAGGTTTATTGGCACATAGACTGGGGGACATTAAAGCACCTCCTGTGATTGTAGAGATGATTAAATAAGATCATGTAGGTAAAGTGTAGTGAGGATTCCTTTTCACTTTCAAAGAAAAAAGAAGTAGCGAAAGAGGGTACGGCAGGTAACTTGGAAAGAGACGTCAAGAAAGAAGTGATCTAGGGAGGGGTTGTGGACATTAAAAATGAGAAGAGGCTGGTGAATTCTGGAGGGGGAACTCCCTGTGGAGTTTCTGGTATTGGGTTTCAGACCATCGTGAATTGTCTCAGATGATGATGGGTGAGGAATCCACATGGAAGTCATTCAGCCTCTTCGTGAGTGATTTTCTTGTTTTACGCTATGATTATTTTCTTCAGTGAGAGAGAAAAAGGTGGAACTCCCATAGCCAGAAATTGCTCCTAACACTAAGAGTGCTCGTATGACTCTGGTGCCAAAGAGACATTTTAAAAATGGCTACTTCTAGGAAGCCAGCAGGGTAGAGTAGAAGCACAAGTTGGATTCTTTGGGCTCAGTTGCATGTAATGAAGAAATGAAAACTGTGGGCACAGACAATAGGAAACCACAACAATGATGCATCTCCCACCCAAGGGCCCAGTAATACTAGGCTCAAAAAGAATTCAGACTTGAAAAAGTGAGTTTTATTTCTCACAAATTCAAATCAGAGATAATTGAAGAGCGATTGTCCATCCCAGTATCATCTTGTGACCTTATCCTAGACCCTCTCCCTATGACCGTACAATCAGCCTCCAGTAAGGAGTTTTGGGGTCCCCAACCCTGCCCACAATCTGCACCTTTTCTCATTTGCTTATTCTTGCTTCTGTTGCTTCCTTTGCTTCCTGTTTTGTCTCTACATTGACCTAGAGCTAAACTTCTTGACGTTGGCTTCTTTTTCTGACCCCATGTTCCTCAGCGTAACTCAAAGCCCAGGAAAAGGTAGTCCCTCCTTTTCTATTCTCATTTCACATCACTGTCTGCAGCCTGAGCTCTCCACCCCCAACTCAGGGCGTCCTTCTCCAGACCGCTCTACTCCCCACGGGGGACCAGGGCTTCCTTGCTCCCCTGCTGACTCCTTGGCCTGAAAGTTCCTCTCTCTCCCTCTGTTTCCGCCTTCTCTGCCTATTGGGATCCAGTCAACCCTCAAACGTCAGCTCACATTCAACTCAGGACTTCTCCAGAGTCCTGTGTGCTCATATTTTGTCCCTTTGGTTTTGTCAGACATTTCACTTAGGTTTCTGCAAATCAAGTCCAGCTTTTCAAGGACCTGGGCATGTCATTTTTGTGCCCCTTTTGTTCCCCTCCCTTTTCTCCAGTGTATTCACATAATAATCACTCAGGATGTGTCTGTTATTGACAGTCAAATCTGGCAGAAATGTTTACTACCTTTTCACCTTCTCATTGTGTTAGCAAGGCATTTGCTATTTTATCTCTTGCTCCCTCCCCTGCTAAAATTTCCTTTTCCTCTTCTGGAGTCTTCCAGTTTTTTGGTTTGTTTTTTTTTACTTTGAGAAGCCAACAGTTATTAGAAGGAATAAAAAGGTGACCATGTTAAATCTGTCTCATCAATATTCTACAAACCCACTGAGTCTCGTGTTTTATTTTTTTTTAAGGTCATACATTGTTTTGGAATCACAAAAATTGTACATATTTACTCTAAACCTGAAACATAAAAATTAATAAAAGCACTCCTAGATATATATCCCCAAAAGCTGGAAACAGAAAGCATGTCCACATAAAAATTTGTGCATGAATGTTCACAGCAGCATTATTCAGAATAACCAATGGGTGGAGACAATCCAAATGTCCATCAACTGATGAAGGGACACACATTTTGATATACCCAAACAATGAATTATTAACCCCTAAAATGTGAATGCATGCCACAATATGGATGAACCTTGAAAACATTATGCCACATGAAAGAAGTCAGATGCAAAAGGCCACATAGTGTATGATTCTGTTTGTAAGAAATATCTAGACTAGACTGATCCATGGAGACAGGAAGTAAATTAGTGGTTGCCAGAGGCTGGGGAATGACAGGAATGGGATGGGAATGATTATTAACAGTGGTCACTACTTTTACAGGGTTTCTTTGAGGGGTCTGACAAAAATGTTTGCAAAGGAAAAATAAATATCACTGTTAATGTATTATTTCCTCCCAGTGTCCTGGCACATGTTACTGATGTGCCTTCCAGAAAGGGTGTGTGCATTGTTCATTACTTGGCATCCTTGCTAGAACTCAGAATTGCTACTTTATAAGTGTTTCTATATTTGACAGATGAAAGTATTGTACATCATTCTTTAAATATGCGGATTTTTTTTTTTTTGAGTTGCAATCTCACTGTGTCACCCAGGCTGGAGTGCAGTGACACAATCACAGCTCACCACACCCTCGACCTCCTGGACTCAGGCAATCCTTCTGCCTTACCCTTCTGAATAGCTAGGACTACAGGCATGCCCAGCTAAAAAACTTTTTTATTTTTTTGTGGAGACAAGGTCTGGTTATGTTGCCTAGACTGGTCTCAAAATCCTGGGCTCAAGCAATCCTCCTGCCTCAGCTTCCTAAAGTGCTGGGGTTACAGGCATGAACCATCACCTCCCAGCCCATATTTTCTACATTTTAGAAAGTCAGTTTTAGTCATTTACACCATAGAGATGCATGTAGCATGTTCATAATTCTTTTCAAAAATTTTCTTCTTCTGGTCATACCTGCTGTCAAGCAAGAGAGATTTGCATCCCCTGTGCTGATTGAACTTGGGCTTCTGTGATGAGAGAAAGCAGAATTGCAGGCAAGTTTATACTTACCGTGTCTTTCAATACCTTCTTACTATAAAGAAACCCTGACCCTGTTACTCCTCCTCTTAAAACCTTTGTGGATCACCAGAGCCCAGCAGGTCGAGGCTGCGGTGGCTGAGAGCAGCCACTGCACTCCAGTCTGGGTGACAGAGTGAGACTCCAACTCAAAAAAAAAAAAAACCTTAGTGGACCTTCAGGATAAAGCCCAAGCTTTTCTCGTGGTAGAGAGGCCATTTTAGGTTAGGCTTCAGCCAAACCCTCCAGTCTCCTTCTTCATCACTTTTCCTAAGCCTCTCCTGTAAATTCTCCTCATAGTAAACTTCCTGCAGTTTCCTGATGTCAGGCCTTCCCTGCTCTGGACTTTGGGGCATATTTCTTCCTTCACTGGGTCCCCCAATTCCTGTAACTAATCCCCGCTCTGATGGGCTTTCCTGGCTTATCTTCATGTGGTGACACACCTGGTGTCTATGCCTCCTCAGCCTCATCCTTCACTTCTGTTCTAGCACTTAACACACTAATTATTTTAATTGCCCCTTTGGTTGTTTGCATTCTTCATTAGATTAAGAATGTCAAGGACAGGAAAGATCTGTAAATTACTTGACTTTGTTCCCAAGCATCTAACCTAGGGCCTTACACGCAATCCTTTTTACTGAACAAATGAATGAACAAATAAAGATGAGCATACCTGAATCACTAGTATTATGCCTTCAGTTAATCACACAGTGGTGCAGAGTGCAGACTGTGCAGCCAGACTTGAGTTCGCTGTCCAGCATCACCATTTGCTTCCTGTACAACCTCTCTGTGCCTCAGTGGACAGCAGTGTTGTCTACTTCTCAGAGTTGATGAGAGAATTAAAGGAGAAAATGTAGCCAGGAACAATGACTCACATCTGTAATCCCAGCACTTTGGGAGGCCAAGATGAGAGGGTTGCTTGAGCCCAGGAGTTTGAGATCAGCCTGGGCAACATAGTGTGACCTCACCTCTTAAAAAATATATATACAAAAACTAGCCAGGTGTGATGACACATGCCTGTAGACTTGTATCCCCAGTTACTTGGGAGGCTGAGACTGAAGGATCATCTGAGCCCAGGAAGTCAAGGCTACAGTGAGCTCTGATGGTGCCACTGCACTTAAGCCTGGGCAAGAGAGTGAGACCTCAACTCAGAAAAAAAAAGGTGGAGGAGAAAAGGCTTGCAAAAAGCTACATTCTCAATAAAAGTTTTGTGTGGCTATGATATGGATCTCAACTACTAGACTCTGGTCACTAAATGAAAATAAAAGCTTGACTGCCCAGTGGACAAAGTAGCTCTTCCTTCTTCAAGACTTGAAGAAGAAATTCTTCATAATCTGCTGGAGAAACGTGCATGATTTTCTCAAAGAGAACCCACACCTACCCCTTGATGATTCAGAGTAAATATTCTAGTGTTCAAGGAGAAAATCAATCTGATTTATTTGAACTATTATAAATAGCACTGTTGAAGCCAGCGTAATATCGTCCAGAATATTAGAGCCAATGGATTGACCTACAAAGCCCGAAAGCAGCTGTAAGACCTCATTGCATAGACCTGTATTCTTATAAGAACAGCCCACAAAGTCTGAAGACCAATGTGTTCACAGCAGAGCACTGCACATACTACCTAGACTATGACACACCCACACCATGGACAACATTCAAGGGATTTTACCCAGCTGAAATGTTTACAGTTGAAGGGCCACCACCAGCCACAAGTAAAGCCACATCCCCTCCCTTTCCTGGAAAGGGGCCTAAACCCGGCCCCCACAAAAAATGGCAACCTGGCAAACTAAAATGGCTCTGAAACGGTGCCTTCTGGGTTCTTCCTCCGCACCCTTTCCCACGCCCGCAAAAAAATCCCCCAACCTAAATGAAGCTCTGCCAGCCGACCTATAAGCAACTGACAGGTCACCCTGAGCCCTTATAAAGACTGCCGCGCCCTTGCCTCGGGGCTACAGCCTGACCCTCAGGTCCTGTAGCCACCGCGTTCAACCCATTAAATCTCTTGGCCTTAACGGTGTTGAGTCTCACTGTGCGCCACCGTCTTTCATCGGTGCCGTGACTCGGATCAGGTTCCTCTTGCCCTCAGGCGAGACCCCGTTCTGGCGCCAGCAGGACTCACCCCTTAAGGCCTTCGCCCACTTTCTTGAACGCCAGCGCTGCATTCATCACCAGCCCTCGGATTGGTAAGTGTCCCCTAAACGAAAAACCTAAAACCTTGCCTGGGATAACCGGAGAAAACTGACCGTTGATCATCCAGCAGCCCCTTCGGCCCCGGGCAAGGTGGGGGACAACACCCCACCTAGGTCTTTAAGGCCACTGCGGACCCCTACCGGTTTTCCCCTCCCTTGGCCGTCAGAAATTTCGAGTCTACTCCCTCCCACCATCCGGTTTTGGGTATCCTCCTCGTTAAAAATCCTGGTACCAGCCGGGCTCGGTGGCTCAGCCTGTAATCCCGCGCCTTTGGGAGGCTGAGGTG
>NW_007252903.1:418483-430733 GCF_000164805.1 Carlito syrichta | reverse complement strand
TTGCCCAGGCTGGTCTTGAACTCCTGGGCTCAAACAATCCTCCCACCTCAGCCTCCCAAAGTGCTGGGAGAATCATCTGAGCCCAGGTCAAGGCATGAGCCACCTAGACGTTTACTATTTTTTTTTAAAGTAGTTTTGTGGGCTGGGCACGGTGGGCCAGCCTGTAATCCCAGCACTTTGGAAGGCCGAGGCAAGAGAATTGCCTGAGCCCACAGATTCGAGACCAGCCTGGGCAACTTGGTGAGACCTCCTCCCTACAATAAATCACAAAAAAACTAGACGGACGTGGTGATGTGCCTCTGTAGTTCCAGCTACTTGGAAGGCTGAGGCGAAAGGATTGCCTAAGTCCACCAGGTGGAGGCTGCAGTGGCCGTGAGCGTGCCGCTGCACTCCAGCTTGGACGACAAGAATGAGACTCCAACCCAAAAAAAATAAAGTATTTTTGTGAGGTCATGTTTGGATAAGGTTAACATTAGAGTGGGTAGAGAGTAAAAGGTCTGAATCAGCTCAAGATCTAAATGGAACAAAAAGTTGATTCTACTCCAAGGAAGCAAGAAGGTCTCTTGCCAGGCTTGGTGGCTCAGCCTGTAATCCCAGCGCTTTGGGAGGCCGAGGTGAGTGGATTGCCTGAGCCCGCGGGTTCGAGACCCGCCCAGGCCACTTGGCGAGACCTCATCTCTACAATAAATCAAAAATTAGCTGGGCTTGGTGGCGCATACCTGTAGTTCTGGCTACTTGGAAGGTTGAGGTGGAAGGGTCGCCAGAGCCCAGCAAGGCGAGGCTGCGGTGGCCGGGAGCATGCCACTGCACTCCAGTCTGGGCAACACAGTGAGACTCCAACTCAAAAAAAAAAAAAAAAATCCTGGTACCAGGTTACCCTCAACCTCCTTGATTCTCCAGAAGAATCACAGGTTGTAATAACATCCTGTGATAACAGGCTTTATTGCAACCTCCTCATATCCTGATAGCTGGCTGTCCAGGGGATGCCCTGCTCAGCCCCAGCTGTTAAAATGGGAAACTCATCATCCCTGCTGGCCGACTCTCCCCTCAAATGCCTCTTAGACAACCTCTCCACTCTCTCTCTCACTCCCGACATTAAACCCAAGCGTCTAATCCGCTTCAGTACCCAAGACTGGCCCACCTATCGCTTAGATAACCAAAATAAGTGGCCCCCTTACGGGACCTCTATAACTTCTGTGAGCATTCAAAAAAGTGGGCAGAGATTCCCTGTGAGCAGAGATTCCCTATGTCCAGTCTTTCTACTCCGGGAACACCCTTGTCTCTGCCTCCAATGTAAACCGGTTCACCTCCTCGTGGCTGCAAAAGGTCCCTCTCTCCTGCTAATGCTGCCACCTCCCTCCTCATCTCTGACTTTGACCCAGCAGATGAACCTCCTCCCTATCGACAACCCCCGCAACTTCCTCTCCCATTGGCCCCCACCATCCCTAATCTTTACCCACCCCTTCCTCCAGTTCCCACTACCCCGTGCAGTCCTCCTGTTACCCGCTCCAAGATAGCCCTGGCCACCCTCGCTCCTCTCCAAGAGGTGGCAGGCACTGAAGGCATTGTTCGGGTTCATGTCCATTCTCTATCTCAGACCTGTCCCAGGTAGAAAAACGCCTCGGGTCCTTCACAACTAACCCAACCACTTATATCAAGAAATTCCAATACCTCCTCCAAGCCTATAGCCTCACCTTTCACGATATCTACATGGTTCTCTCCAACACCCTACGCCCCAAAGAGTGCAAAAGAGTATCAGAACAGGCTAAAACATATGCAGATGAGGTCCATCAGACCTCCCTAGCACGCCCCCTCAGGGCAGTGGCAGTCCCGGACCAGGACCCTGGCTGGGACTATAACTCCCCCAATGTCCTCGGTGCCAGAGATGAGTTCTCTACCTGTCTTGTTTCCGAGTTGAGGTGGGCAGCACAAAAGGTTGTTAATTTTAGAAAACTCCAGGAAGTGGTCCAAGACAAAAACGAAAACTGCTCCTCCTTCCTTGATCGCCTTACCAAGGCCCTCCAACAATTTACTAATTTAGACCCAGAAACCCCAGACGGTTGTCAACTCCTTAGGACTTACTTCTTCTCCCAAAGCTACCCTGACATTAAAGCTAAATTAAAAAAGCTAGATCAAGGTCCCCTTACACCCCAAATTGAGGTTTCAGCTGCCACCTTCAAGGTATACCACAACCGGGACAAAAAGGCTAAGTGGCAAAAATACCAAATGCTGGCTCAGGCTCTTCGCGGGACAGACACTGGCCCTCGCAGCGGTAGAGGAGGTGTCCAGAACAAACATGACCCTCCAGGGCCCTGTTTCAAATGCAACAAGGAGGGACATTGGGCGCAAGCCTGCCCTAACCCTAAACCTCCATCAAAACCTTGCCCCAAATGCATTCTTCCAGGACATTGGGCAGTGGACTGCCCCAGCCCCCAGAGAGGAGCAGGATCAGCCCCCAACTCCACCCTGGACCTACTGGGCGTGGCCACTTTGGAATGACGGGGCCCTGGGTTTCCCCACCCAACGCATATCTCAAATGCTCGGGAGCCTAGGGTCAGAATTACGGTTGACGGACATCCCATCCTCTTCCTTCTAGACACTGGAACCACCCTTTCTGTCCTGTGGGAGTTCTGGAGACCAACGTCACCATCCCGATCCCCGGTAGCCGGGGTAGGGGGCCAAACCTTCATCCCACATAATCACAAGATGTGAAGGTTGCCACCTGCATTCAACAACTACCCTCCGCCAGATGGTCGTCAATTTCGTCCTTCCTTTAATAATAATATTGCCTTTCCTTCTGCTCTTTCTTTTCCTCCTACTTTCACATTGCTGCACATAAGTGCCGCTCCTTGGTGCGAGTTACTCAATCCCCTCCTCTGCTCACTATCAATAACACCCAACATGATCATCGCCTTCCTCCTTGCCGTCGTCTTTCAAACCAAGCCCACTACCCTGTCCATCCTCCATTATTGGTTTACCATCCGTGAACTTTACAAGGCCAGCGGGATAAATACAGTCAAGGACTTGGACACACAAACATACCCTATAAACAATAGCTCAAAACCTATTTCCCTCAGCTTAAAGTCCTCAAGAAGCTTGGCAGATGCTCATTGGCCTTTTCTATGCTTACTGGAAGTCCAAACTCGCGACTATTGTAGATGGTGGCCAGACAAATACAATGGCTGTCCCTATTGGTCATGCAGGATTCACTATGCCAACGAAGCCATCAGCAGGAAAGCCTTGGGGGGGCTGAGCTTCCTTGTTCGCCACTACATAGGTGGACATTCTGGGTGTGGAGGCCGCTTTTCTCACTTCACTTTTGACATCCCTAACCCAACCGCTAACCTCTGGAAAGACCTCATATACGTGGCTGTCTACCCAAAAAATTGGTACTCCTACCCTTCCAGGCGCCTATCCATCTCTCGCTCCACCTTTACCCCTTCCGTCACGGTAGCAGTAGTGGAGCACATAAAAACCCAGGAACAACAGCTCCTAGCAGTGGTAGACCCTTTGCTCCCTTCCTCAGAAGACCACCTCTCCCTACAACCCTCCCAGCATCTCCCTTCTTGGCTTACCATACTAAGCCACACCCTCCGCTTCTTAAATCAGTCCTTCCCTTCTCTTTCCTCCTCACAGTGTTTTCTTTGTGCCTCATTACAATGACCTCTGCTGGCCGCCATCCCACTTCCTGCCTCACCCAACAGTAATAGTACCCTCAACCTGTCTTCCACCGGAGAGGCCATCACCAAACCTCACGTTCCACTTTGGGAAGTGGCATCCAACTCCTCTTACCTCTGTATTGGTCCGTCCAATGTTCCCTCTCTCTATTCAAATAGCCCTCTCTGTTCAACCACCATAAACTCAACAAACGGACACTTCCTCCTGCCCGGCCTCTTCTTACAGTGCAATGGCACCCTCCTTTCCCAGGCCTCCAATCTCACCTCCCCCTGTATAGTTGTTACACTAATCCCACAGCGCTCTCTCTACTCCATTGCTGACCTCCAGGCCCTCTTAACTCCTGAACACCGACGCAAGAAGGCTGTCTTCCTTCCAGTCATGGTAGGATTGTCCCTGGCTTCCGCAGTCACCTCCATAGGTCTATCAGGAGGGGCTCTCAGCTACTCACTATGGGCCATGGAAGACTTACAAAACAAAATCCAGTTAGCTTTAGACACCACCTCCGATTCTCTCCATTCATTACAAAGACAGATAACAAGCATAGCACAAGTAGACCTCCAAAATCGTCGGGCTCTAGATCTCCTAACAGCTGAAAAAGGAGGCACTTGTCTTTTCCTCCAAGAGGAGTGCTGTCATTATATTAACGAGTCAGGAGTCATCAAGCAAAACATTAATAAATTACAAAACCTCTCCTCACAGCCCCAAAGGACAAAGTCTTCCCAAGTTGGCAGCCTACTACAAAACTCCCTACTCACCTGGCTTTTGCCTATCATCACACCTGTCATTCTCATTTTCGGTCTGTGCTCCTTTCTCCCATGTATCAAGTTTCTCCAGTCACAACTTTTAAAAATCTCTAATCAAAACACTAATCAACTTCTCCTACAGAATTATGACCTCCTGCCCACCGAAGATCCAGGTCTTGACTGTCCCAACCCTACAAACCTCTAACCTTGTCTTCTCATTTCAGACATGCTCACCTTAAAGTTTAACCCCTACTACCTACCACTCGGATTCTCAGCGTTTCTTGACCACCTTCTTCGTGACACTTGGCTCCTCCCTTTCCCGTGTCCACTCGACGACTGGCCAGACCAGCTTGCCGTTTTCCACTTACAAGACACCTTCCAGGACTTCCACTCAAATGAAATTTTTTCTTTTGGCGCCTACTTGTGGGGTCTCATGTGGCTTGTCCTTTCACTCACCTCACCCACCAACGCCCATTGTCAGCAGGAAGTAGCCGGAAAAAACGCTGCCCCTCTCCCATATAACCAAAGAGGTGGGAATGAAGGGCCACCACCAGCCACAAGTAAAGCCACATCCCCTCCCTTTCCTGGAAAGGGGCCTAAACCCGGCCCCCACAAAAAATGGCAACCCGGCAAACTAAAATGGCAACTGAAACGGTATCTTCCGGGTTCTTCCTCCGCACCCTTTCCAGAGCCCGCGAAAAATCCCCCAACCTAAATGAAGCTCTGCCAGCCAACCTATAAGCTACTGACAGGTCACCCTAAGCCCTTATAAAGACTGCCGCGCCCTTGCCTCGGGGCTACAGCCTGACCCTCAACCCATTAAATCTCTTGGCCTTAACGGGTGTTGAGTCTCACTGTGCGCACCGTCTTTCACCAGTTGTTTTTCTTTTAATAGACAACTGGTTCTGTATAATTCAAAAAATTTTTCCAAGTGTTCTCTGTCTCTGGGTACTGAAAGCAGTGAGCATGAGAATGCTTAGATGTCTCTAGAACTGGTCATCTGAAAGGGAATTTTCTTCCACTTGGCTTTGTAGCTTCAAAGACTGTCAAACTATAGTATGAACAGGAATCATTTTAAGTGCCAACAGCAATACCCCCTCCCCACCTCTGTGATGAAAGCAAGGACTCTGCACCTTTACAAATTCCAATGCAGACACTTCCAACCACTTTTTGAGGAACATCTCAGTAGAAGCATGTCACTAGGCGGATGCATTTTTCACAAGTCAGGGATAGTAGAGTGGAGTTGGGGCTTGGGGTCTGGAGACCTGAGGTTCAGACCCTAGGATGCAATTTTGTTGATCTCTAGGTAAAGCAGCCCAGTAGAAGTGTAATCACCAGAGGTTACTACAACACAAAGGAATCTGCAAGAGACCACAGGAGACCATGTGGATCAGCCAACATGAGGTCTGGTACCAGATAGGGAAAGTAAGGCAGAGGAAAACTTGTTGAAAAGTTAACAGAAAATTTTCTTTTCAAATATATATTTTTGTTCTAGAAATAGGGATTTTGAATTTTGTCACTATGGTGACTGGAATTTGAAAGTTTTACTCTGTCTTAATGGGTTAGCCCAAGGGGGTCACAAAAAACATGTGGAGGAGTACCATTGCTGCATCTAAAGATACTGAATCCAAGCTGCTGAGTGGAGACAGGAAGCACTCTGTCCTTTGGAATCCCACTGCTGCCCTTGCCCATCCTTGGCAAAGTCTGGAAAAACGACAACCTGTATTGGCTGATTGAGCACTTCTGATCTTCGGTCCCTCCCAGCTAGAACAGCTCAACCACAGAATAAAGTGTCCAGACACAGCTAAGAGCTCATTGTTTGGCATCTAGGAATGAGGATTTGAATCTCCCTCACTGTGACCATCTCTGGGGTAAACTGATCAAGTCCACTGGTTTTGCTTTCTTGAATCTGAGAACAGAGCCCAAGCTCCCCCACAAAAACCTCACAGAAAGTCCCAGCTTCCTATCCCATTACTGCTGGCCCATATTTCAGTGACAGTCAGTGCCCCGTGGCTTGAGGGATTCTATTCCAACAGCTGACTTGCCAATTATCAGACAACATTTAAAAAATATAACAAACAAAAGAAACATGTAATTTTCAGGAAAGAGACCAAATTACATGACCAGACATAGAGGCAGAATTAATAAGAGGAAGAGAGGTGAACTTCAATTAAAATATAATGAGGGGGAAACACATAATGAGGACTTTTTGGAAGATACAACTAGAGCATAAAATATGACATTATGGAACTAAAAAATATGATTTCTAAATTTAGCAATTCAATGTAGAAATTAAAGAGAATGATTACTTCTGAAAACCAAATTAATGTTTGGTGGGATCCCAATAACCCAGAGCAAAACAAAACATGCTAGATAAGAGAAATGTACAAGTACAAGACAGAGGACCAAGGAAGCGGAGTCTTAATTGTCTAATAATAGGATTTCTAGAAGGAGAAAGAAAAAGATGGAAGAAGGCCAAAGAAAGACTTCTTTAGATTTAAATAACTTCCTAGTACCAGGTGAGTTTGATGGAAAAAACACACTTTTTTTTTTTCCTGAGTCCAGGTTTCACTCTGTCAACGAGGCTGGAGTGCAGTGGTACGATCTCAGCTCACCGCACCCTCGACTTCCTGGACTCAGGAGATCCTTCCACCTTAGCCTCGTGAGTAGCTGGTATTATAGGCATACACCACCAAGCTCAGTTAATTTTTCGATTTTTTTTTTTTTTTTTGAGTTGGAGTCTCACTCTGTTGCCCAGGCTGAAGTACAATGGCACACTCATGGCCACTGCAGCCCGACCTGCTGGGCTCCGGCGATCCTTCCGCCTCAGCCTTCCAAGTAGTTGGAACTACAGGCACACACCACCACACCCGGCTAATTTTTTGATTTATTGTAGAGATGAGGTCTCACCAAGTTGCCCAGGCTGGTCTCGAACCTGTGAGTCCAGACAATCCTCTCACCTCAGCCTTCCAAAGTGCTGGAATTATAGGCGTGAGCCACTGCGCCCGGATAATTTTTTGATTTTTTTGTACAGATGAAGTCTCCCTGTATTGTCCAGGCGAAGACACTAGAGATGAAGCAGGGGCCTACCAGGCACACTCCTCCAAACATGAAAATAAAGAAAAATCTTGAGCTCCTTCAAGTGCAATTCCAAGCACTTAGTTATCCTTGAGAAGTAAATGGACAACTTGATAAACAAGAGAGTAACAGTAACTTAAAACAATAGCCAAGAAAGTTAGTCACAGAACGTTTGTTTCCCTACAAAAACTAAAGACAACATTTTAACATATGTCCCTGAGTTGTTTTCCAGAAACAACCCCAGCAGATGGATCCTTTGGGACACAGACCTCAGATAAGGGGGAACTAAGGGTTGAAGTTTGACTGCTGTTCTTTGTTCTAAATTTCTTCTTAATAGCCCTAGAGGAGGTCACGCCCATGAGCCAGAGCTAACATTTTCTGCTGTTCCCAATTATTTTAGACAAAACTTCACCTCCTTAACCAATTGCAAATCAGAAAATCTTTGAATCCACTTATGTGTGCCCCCTTATTGAGATGTCCTTACTTCTGAGATCAAATCAATGTATGACCTCCATGTATTGATTTATGACTTTGCCTGGAACCTCTGCCTCCCCACATTCAAGAACCCTTACCTGTAAGCCATCTGGCAGGCCGGGTCTTGATCAAAAGTTGCCCCATTCTCCCTGATTGGCATGCTGCAATGAAATGCCTCACCTTTTCTCACTGCTATTCCCGATGACAGAGTTTGGCTTTGCTGTGTAGGGCAAGTGGACCCCAGTTCAGTTCAATAACACGCTCCAGAAAGTAACCCCAAATAAAAATCTCAGACACTGGCAAAGCCAAAGAATTCAAGAAAACAACAATGAATAATGAACCTTGTAATAGCAATTTCTAAATAGATGCTAGGGTGATACAGGATAATAAGAATCTGGGATCTAATGAGACTTTTTAAGGGAAAATTTAAGAGCCTTGGCCAAAATTTTGTTATCTCAAAACCTATGATTAGGGGTGTGTAAGAAGAAAATGCAAAGTAAAGAGTGCTTTTAAGCTTTGTTGAGGTTTATGAATTGTAAGGGAAGAGGTGCAATGCCATTCTACAGTGCAGGGCAGACAACTTGAAACTGCTCCTTAGACATAGCTGTTCTGAAAATCCTTTCTCTGTCACTCCCCTCTTTCTCTCCTCCTCTTCTCTCTCTCTCTCCCTCCCTCTCTCCCACTTTCTCTCTCTCTCTCTCCCCCTTCCCCTTCTCTCTCTTTTTCTACCTTCTAAACTCCCCCCCCCCTTTTTCTATTCCTACCCATATTCTTAACACAGGGAAAATTAGCTATAGCTCCAGGGCATGTGAAAGTCGGTGGCCGCACAGTGAGACTCAACACCCATTAAGGCCAAGAGATTTAATGAGTCCAACGTGGTGGGTTACAGGACCTGAGGGTCAGGCTGTAGCCCCGAGGCAAGGGTGCGAAGGCCTTTATAGGACCTGTCAGTCGTTTATAGGTCAGCTGGCAGAACTTCATTTAGTTTGGTGGATTTTTCACGGGCACGGGAAAGGGTGAGCCGGACTGTGGAAGAAGAGCCTGGAAGGTGCCATTTCAGACGCCCCCTTTGTTTGCCAGGTTGCCATTTTAGGCGGGGGCTGGGTTTGGGCCCCTTTCCAGGAAAAGGGAGGGATTGTGGCTTGCTAGTGCCTGGCGGTGGCCCTTCATTCCCACCTCTTTGGTTATACAGGAGAGAGGCGGCGTTTATCTGTCTAGCTGCTTCCTGCTGACAATGGGCATCGGTGGGTGAGGTCGGTGAAAGGCCAAGCCACATGAGACCCCACAAGTAGGCGCCAAAAGAAAAAATTTCATTTGAGTGGAAGTCCTGGAAGGTGCCTTGTAAGTGGAAAACGGCAAGCTGGTCCGGCCAGTCGTCGAGTGGACGCGGGAAAGGGAAGAGCCAACTGTCACGAAGAAGGTGGTTAAGAGATGCTGAGAATCTGAGTGGTAGGTAGTAGGGGTAAACTTTAAGGCGAGCATGTCTGAAATGAGAAGACAAGGTTAGAGGTCTGTAGCCTTTTGGTCATAGGGGCTCCAGCTCGTTCTAGCTATTTTCTGCTGGGGAGGGGCAGCGTGGGGGGTGTTTTAAGGCTGGTATGGGGCCGGAGGTGGTTTGGATGGAAGGGGCGAGTATGAATGTAACAGTAGTTGGTTGACCATTATTTGAGAGAGCTCTGCCAGGTGCTGTTGGAGAAACCTAAAAACACACGGGGCCATCGACAGGAGGATAAATATAACAATTAGTGGAGTTATAACAGGGAGAAGCCACGTTAGGAGTTGGGGTTGTCACCATCCTGAGAATGGGCCTCCAGTCAGGTCTTCTCTCCGTTTTTGGAGGTTTTTTTATAATTGTTTAATTCTGTCCTTGACTATCCCTGATTTATTGGCATAGAAGCAGCATTCCTCCCTAAGAAATAAGCATATTCCTCCCTCTTTTGCTGTAAGCAGGTTTAGTCCCCGTCGATTCTGGAGGACCATATCACCCAGGGAATCTAGTTGTGTTTGTAAGTTTAGGACCGTATCCGCCACCTGTTGTATGTCCTCGATCAGTTGGGAGGAGAGCTGTTTGTAAAAGTGAAGTGAGGATCCCAGCCCTGCTGCCCCCATTCCCATGGCCGCGGTAATACCCAGCCCCACCAGTAGAGGTATGAGCTGAACTGCCCGCCTTACCCGCGATGTTGAGGAACCAACCAAGGGGACAGGCAGGCTTCAGTTACCGGGTGCTATTACAATGGTGGGGACGAGGATGACAAGAATGCAGGACCCCGACCAGTCAGGGGGCAGGACTGGGTAGATGATAGTACTGCATAGAAAGGCAGTCCCATTAAGTGGGGGACAGAGGGTGTTATTTGATTGGACCATGAGTGATCATGAGCAGAGGCAGAGGGGGGCCCATCTGACTTCCAGGGTGTCATTTCATATTATACACTGGGCCGTGGGCAAGTTAGGTGGGAGAGGGATATTAGATCGCAGTAGTGAAGGTGGACATTGGGTTGGAGGCATAGGGAGAGTCCAATTTCCTGTGACCAGGACAGGGGAGACCCAGGACTGGCCGGACCTGAGGCATAGTCAGCAGTCCTTTGCTAAGGCAGGGTTAGTAAGGTTAAGCAGGGTATGAGTTTTGTTAAGGACAGAAAGGAGTCCCGGGTTTGTCTGATAAGGGCCTTGGGGTTTTGGGAGATTGAAGCGCACCAAAACCGGTTTGTTGAAATGTTGAATGAGTTTTTCCATGACCCACTTCATGTTCTGCTGTTCTGCATAATCCTGCGCCCCTCCCCCATCTGACCTACCCACAGGAGGTCTGAGGTTCCAGCAGATTTTTTTGTCCCTGGTGCCTGGGACAAGAATACCCAGCGTGTTGTCCCAGACTCCGTCCCGTCCAGGCCTGTTGTTTGGTTGGCCTGAGGCAGACCGAGGCTTGCTCGTAGCAAGGTGCCTGGACAAAAGAATGGAAGGTTGAACACTCAGTGGGGCGAGGGGGTATCGTTTTTTGGGGACTTGGTGGGGGGTCTTGTTCCCAGCAGCGGACTACGCCACGGCGGCCTGGGCAGCCCACTTGGAAATCTCTTAACATCATTGTAGCCCATTTGGTTTCCTGGTTGGCACGAAAATTTTTGAAGACAGCACGTACGGGGAACCAGCTGGTAGAGTTGGCGTTTTCCTGCAGTGACGCATGGTTGCAAGTTCAATCAGCCATTCCCCATGTCATCATAAAGTTACTGGTTAGGCTTACTCTCATCACTATGGCTAAACCGTAACCGGAGGGGTCCCACCTCATTAGATTTCCACACTGCATTGTTGGGAGGGGCCATGGAAATGAATGCCAGGCCATTGTCTGACTGGATGGACGTCGGGAGGCCAAAGTGGGGGATGATGTGCTCCACCAAGGTTTCAGCCACCACCGAGGCTGTTTTCCAGCTCATGGGAAAGGCCTTTTTGGTGGACAGGAGGAAAGGTTTGTGGAAGTTAGGAAGCATAAGCGGGGGGGGGAGCTAGGAGCATGTTTTGTAAAGTTTTGAAGGTGTGAGCTACAGCTGAGGGAGACGTGAGGGGGGAGTTTCCTTAGCTGCAGCATATAACGGTTTAGCAAGTATAGGGAAATGGGGGACCCAATGCCTAAAGAAGTCCACCAGCCCAAGGAACGACAAGATATTAGCACTTGAGATGGGGGGTAGGAGTTTCCTGATGGAGGTGGTGTGGTCCACCATGAGGGCCTTGGAGGTGGGGGTCAGGGCCACCCCTAGGTAGGTGACTTGTGGGGTAGAGAGTTGAGCTTTGGAAGGGGAGACCCTGTATCTCCGCTGTGTTAGAAGGTTAAGGGGGGAGGCCGTATCCCAGAGAGAGACCTTCCTGGAGGGGCTGCACAGGAGGAGGTCATCTACATACTGGAGGAGAGTGTTATACCGAGAGTCATAGGAGGACAAGTCCTCGACCAATGCCTGGCCGAAAAGATGGGGACTATTATGGAATTTCTGAGGCAGGACCATCCAGGTTAATTGTTGGGTCCTGCAGGTGTCTGGATTCTCTCAAGTAAAGGTAAAGAGTGGCTGGGAGTTTGGATGTAGGAGGATGGTGAAGAAGGCATCTTTAAGGTCCAGAACTGTGAAATGAGTGGTAGTGGGGGGTATCTGAGATAGGAGAACATATGGGTTAGGGACCACTGGATGCAACGGTATTATGGCAGAGTTGATTATTTGCAGATCCTGCACCAGTCAATAAGTATCAGACGGCTTTTATTGGGAGGATGGGAGTATTATAAGGGGAGTTGGTAGGAA
>NW_007252903.1:407313-418463 GCF_000164805.1 Carlito syrichta | reverse complement strand
ATCCAGGCTCGGAAGTAGCCCGCCAACCCCAGGAATGACTGGATTTCTTCCTTTGTTTTGAGTACTGGGAGATACTGAATAACAGACTTGTGGCTGGTTGTTATGGCCTTTTGTTGGTGTGAAACAGCTACACCAAGGTAGGTGACTTGTGTTTTGGATAGCTGAGCTTTGTGGGGGGAAACTCGGTATCCCCTTTGTGCTAGAAAGTTGAGAAGCAGGACAGTGTCTGTGTGAGAGTCATAGAGGGGCTGCATAAGAGAAGGTCATCTACATACTGGAGGAGAGTGCTACACCCAGAGTCGTAAGAGGACAGGTCCTTGGCCAATCGCCTGGCCAAAAAGGTGGGGACTATCACGGAATTCCTGAGGCAGGACTGTCCAGGTTAATTGTTGGGTCTGTGGGTGTCTGGATTTTCCCAAGTAAAGGCAAAGAGTGGCTGGGAGTTTGGATGTAGGGGGATGGTAAAGAAGGCATCTTTAAGGTCCAGTACTGTGAAATGAGTGGTAGTGGGGGGTATCTGAGATAGGAGAATATATGGGTTAGGGACCACTGGATGCAGCGGTATTATGGCAGAGTTGATTATTTGCAGATCCTGCACCAGTCAATAAGTATCAGATGGTTTTTTATTGGGAGGATGGGAGGATTATAAGGGGAGTTGGTAGGAACCAGAAGACCCTGGAGGAGCAGCCAGTTAACAATGGACTGGAGGCCCTTGTGATAGGCATGTGAGACAGGAAATTGAGGCCTGGAAGGGAAGCAAGAGGGATTTTTAAGGTGAATGAGGACTGGGGTGTGGTGATTGGTCACCACAGGAGTAGAAGTGTCCCAGACTACTGGATTAACTTTTCTGGGGGAAATGGGGAAATCGGACGAAGGTTCTAGGGGGAAGACAGCACAGGCGAGGGTCAGGAGTGGAGTCGGGGGAACTTGGTGTGAAGTGAGGCAGATAGGTGCCCCGAGCTTATACAGAAGGTCTTGTCCCAGCAAAGGGGCTAGGCAGGATGGGATAACTAAGAAAGAATGGGTGAAGGGATGGTCTTCAAAAAAGGCAGGACACCGGACCCGTCTCCAGCGGCTTGGAGGGCACCCCCGAGATGCCCACAACTGAGACCTGAGAAGGATGTAAAGGCCCGTGGAAGGAGAGTAAAACAGAATAGGTCGTCCTCGTGTCCACCAAAAGGGAGATGGTCTTACCCACTACCCATAGTGTGGCCCTGGGCTTGGCAAGGGTGATTGGGGTGTTCAAGTCCAGGCGACTTTAGTTGTCCAGGGGGCGCAGGAGCTTTGGCGAGGGGCCTGTTGGGGGAGCCGGCCCCCCACAAAACTCTGTTGCCGGGGGATGGTTTTCCCCCAGGGGGCACTCAAACTTCCAATGTCCCTTTTGTCTGCAGACCGGGCAAGGTCGAGTCGGTGGTCTGGGGTTGGGCATTGTTTTGCCTAGTGGTCTTCCTGGCCACTCCTGAAGCAGGTTCCGAAGGTGTTTGGGTCTCGGACTGTTTCCTGGGATGGGGGCTTTGAGGTTCCTGTTAAGCCGGCTGCAGGGCAGCAATCAGGGCTTGGGTTTGAAAGGCCACTTTTTGTCCTAGCCTCTGGGCCCACACAGCCTCGGCTTCCTCCTCTCGGGCATTATAAATTTTAAAGCATTATAAACTCTAAAGGCCATATTTACCAGGTCTCAGAGTGGAGTTTGGGGGCCCTCTTCCGCCTTTTTAAGTTTGTGTTGGATGTCCAGAGTGGATTGGGTGATGACGTGGGTAGCTAAGACTGTGGACCCCGGCGGTAAGGAAGGGTCCAAACGAGTGTGAAGGGTAAGAGTTTTGTTAAACGATTAAGGAAAGAGCCTGGGTCTTTATTAGGTTTTTGTGTGAGCCGCCTTTTTCATCCCTGCAATAAGGCAGCAGACCAAGATGGCGGCGACAGCGGAAGAGGAGGGTACAGCTTGTGGGTGGCTGGGCACGAAACAGAGGAGTCAGATGTGACGTTAACAGGACCGGAGGAGGGAGGCTGTGCCTCCGTAGCAGCAGGGAAGGAAGTGGATGGGGGAGGGGAGCCCAGAACAACTGGAGCTGAGGACAGGAGAATTAGAGATGGCGGATATATGAGAGGCGGGAAGGGAGGTTAGACAGGAGCAGATACCAGAGGGGCCTGAGTGGAAGAGGTCTGGGCACAGGAGATTGGATAAGGAGGGGGTTGAGAAAGAGCAGACCTTTGAGAAGAGGCAGACGGGAGAGGAAGCTGCAGGGGTAGATGGGGTTGCCGATAGGGAGGTTTATCTTCTGGGTTGAAGTCAGAGACAGAGGAGGGAGGTGGTGGTGTAAGCAGGATGGGGGAGGGAGGGGAATCTCTGCCCACTTTTTTGAATGCTTGCAGAAGTTATAGAAGTCCCGTATAATGTCAGGGTTTAGGGACTCGTAGGGGCCACTTATTTGGTTGTCTAAGCGATAGGTGGGCCAATCTTGGGTACTGAAGCAGATTAAACACTTGGGTATAATGTCGGGAGTGAGAGAGAGAGTGGAGAGGTTGTCTAAGAGGCATTTGAGGGGTGAGTCGGCCGGCAGGGATGACGAGTTTCCCATTTTAACAGCTGGGGCCGAGCAGGGTGTCCCCTGGACAGCTGGCTGTTAGGATATGAGGAGGTTGCAATAAAGCCTGTCATCACAGGATGTTATTACAACCCGCGATTCTCCTGGAGAATCGAGGAGGTTGAGGGGAACCTGGTACCAGGATTTTTCGACAAAGAGGATGCCCAAAATTGGACGGTGGGAGGGAGCAGACTCGAAATACCTGACGGCTGAGGGAAGGGAAAACCAGTCGGGATTTGCTGTGGCCTTAAAGACCTAGGCGGGAGAGGGGAAAACCAGTAGGGGTCCGCTGTGACCTTAAAGACCTAGGCGGGGTGTGGTCCCCCACTCGCCTGGGGCTGAAAGAGCTGCTGGACAATCAATGGTCAGTCTCCTATGGTTATCCCGGGCAAGGTTTTAGGTTTTCCAGTTAGGGGCACTTACCAATCTGAGGGCTGGTGATGGATGCAGTGCTGGCATTCAAGAAAGTGGGCAAAGGCCTTAAGGGGTGAGTCCCACTGGCACCGGAACGGGGTCCCACCTTAGGGCAAGAGGAACCCAATCCGAGTCATGGCAGCAATGAAAGATGGTGGCGCACAGTGAGACTCAACACCCGTTAAGGCCAAGAGATTTAATGGGTCGAACGCTGTGGCTACAGGACCTGAGGGTCAGGCTGTAGCCCCAAGGCAAGGGCACGGTGGCTTTTATAGGGGCTTAGGGCAACCTGTCTGTCATCTATAGGTCAGCTGGCAGAGCTCCATCCAGGTTGGTGGGTTTTTCGCGGGCACGGGTAAAGGTGAGCCAGACTGTGGAAGAAGAACCCAGAAGGTGCCGTTTCAGACGCCCCCTTTGTTTGCCGGGTCGTCATTTTAGGTGGGGGGCGGGCTGGGTTTAGGCCCCTTTCCAGGAAAAGGGAGGGGATATGGTTTGCTAGCTCCTGGCGGTGGCCCTTTAATATGTATGGTAGAATTTGGTGGGCACCTAGAGGAAAGAGTAGTATGCAAAACTTAGAATGGCTTGACCCTCCACTACCTTATACAGGTGCATATGATGATGATATGGTTAGAAAAGTCTGGATAAATGAAAGACATGTTAAGTAAAAAAACTTATTTTTATAGAAAAAAATAAAACGCAGTGGGCCCCCTTGGTGCCTGCTTTCTAAAACCCAAAGGTCAGCACTTAGTAAAAAGTAAAATGATTGGTATATATAAATAAAATATAGACACTGCCTCATCACAGACAGCAACCTTTAAATTAAACTACATAAAGGTTATATGCCTAACACCTTTATATCTATATAGACTATTTACCTTTATAAAGCATAAGTTTTACTTTCCACTTGCTAACCTTTTGACTAATATTAACCTTGCCCTTTTAATAAGTTACCACTTCCAAGAACAGCTAGCTTCTTATATGTAGACATTATTAAACCATATAATTATGCAAAAATCATACGAATTGTAAAATCATTAGTACGTCATACAATCGTTTCGATATGTTTTGATTGTTAATTATTTCTTTTATTGCTAACTTTCTGCTAAGTGTGTGCCAAAAATTATGATATAAATAAATCAACACTGCTGTGCTTCAGTGCCAGGATGCCTGAAAAGAAACTCTGGTCACGACTCTTCATTGTTTCGCCTTACCACGCCTCCTTCCCGGGTCCCTGTGAACCCCCCGGAGCTGGCCTCTGGCAGCTTACCACTGTGGACAACTGGGGCTCAATCCTGCTGGGCACATCTGGGAAACTATGTAAGCACATGGTTCCAAGTTGTCCCACTTTGGGTGAGAAGCTGGGGTCTTTTGCTATCAAATTCCTTTCATCATTGGGTGAGCACCACTGGCTGCAACTTCTGGCTTACCCTGGGTATGTGGTAAGCCCCCTCCTGCAGCTGAAGAAGATCACAGGTAGAGTTGCAACTATTCACAATTGAAAGCTGTCAGCACAGATAGGATTGGTGAGTGCTGAGCAGATATGGGTAGGACACCTACAATGCTGGCCGACAGTGAGTGGGAATCATTACTTTTGCAAACAAGTACAGTCTCTCACGGGAAATTGCCTGCTGTCTGCAGAGTTTATATTAGGGGGATCTCTTTTTCAGCAGTGGTCCTCGGCCTCTCAGCTGCAGGCTCTGATGCCTTCAGTCTGTGTGCTCAGTCTGGCCAGATTCCTGGGACAGTCCTAGCTGTAACATGGTAACCCCAAATCTGAGAGGACTTGCATATAACGTTTACCTATTCCAAAGAAGTCACCGGGAAGTCCAGTAGGGAAAGATATTGGTTTACTAGGGAGATGGTCCCTAGTATGGGATCATTGGGATCATCTTACCAGAAGCACCTATGGTGGCAGATCGGTGAAGAATCCACACCTTGGGGCAGCAGAGTAAGCAGTTTTAGAATCAAAGCAATCAAATTAATCATTCCTATATGGCAAGCATGTCCAATGCGGACATGTCCTGGGATAGCTAGTAATGCAGCCCCACAAAATCTTTTAACATTGTGTTTTTTAGCATTTATTTTCTTCATAACTCCATGTATAGTTCCATTTTTGAAGTTCACAATCACATCTTATTCACGACATCGCTTTTTGGCAGCACATACATTTGTGAGCAACTGCTTTATTTATTTACTTATTTATTTTATTTTATTTTTTGAGTTGGAGTCTCACTCTGGCACCCAGGCTGAAGTGCAGTGGCACACTCACGGCCACTGCAGCCTCAAACTGCTGGGCTCAGGCAATCCTTCTGCCTCAACCTTCCAAGTAGCTGGAACTTCAGGGCATGTACCGCTGTGCCCGGCAAGCAGCTGTTTTCAATTATGAAGCACATGAAGAGCAAAATTTGAACATTTCTGATGAGCATCTTGAGAACTCACTAAGAATTGTGACCATTTCCATCTAAGCAGACATAGATAGATTAGTTTTACAAAAACAAGGTCAAGCCAGGCTCGGTGGCTCAACCTGTAATCCCACGCCTTTGGGAGGCTGAGGTGAGTGGATTGCCTGAGCCTGCGGGTTCGAGACCCACCTGGGCAGGCGAGACCTCATCTCTACAATAAATCAAAAAATCAGCCGGGCGTGGTACCGCATGCCTGTTTTTGAGTTGGAGTCTCACTCTGTCGCCCAGACTGAAGTGCATGGTACACTCCCTGCCACCGCAGCCTCAACCTGCTGGGCTCTGGCGATCCTTCCACCTCAGCCTTCCAAGTAATTGGAACTTCAGGCACGCGCTACCACACCTGGCTAATTTTTAAAATTTTTTATTATAGAGACGAGGTCTCGCCAAGTTGCCCGGGTGGGTCTCGAACCCATGGGCTCAGGTAATCCACTCGCCTCGGCCTCCCAAAGTGCTGGGATTACAGGCTGAGCCACCGAGCCCAGCCTGTTCTCATTTTTCTAAACTTTGTAATAAAAAATATATAAAAGAGAAATCTTATTATGTGCATACACTAACTATATTTTATAATTTATGTGTAGCCCAAGACAATTCCTCTTTACTTGATGCAGCCCAGGGAAGCCAAAGGGTTGGACACCCCTGCTATATGGTGTTTACAATTACGTTGGTTAAGAGTGACGACTAAGGCCGGGCGCGGTGGCTCAAGCCTGTAATCCCTAATCCCAGCACTTTGGGAGGCTGAGGCAAGAGGATTGCCTGAGCTCAGGGGTTCAAGACGAGCCTGGGCAACTTGGTGAGACCTTCCCTCTACAATAAATCAAAAAATAAGCCGGGCGTGGTAGTGTACACCTGTAGTTCCAGCTACTTGGAAGGCTGAGGTGGAGGAATCGCCTGAGCCCAGCAGGTTGAGGCTGCAGTGGCCGTGAGCACGCCACTGCACTCCAGCCTGGGCAACAGGGTGAGACTCTAACTCAAAAAAAAAAAAAAGAGTGATGACTACATTGCTTTCAGCTATGCTTGGCCACCTACATCCCATGACTCATTACTGGGAATATGCATACCTGTCAGAGACCAGCCTTGGCCAAAGGCTTCTCCCTAAGGGAGGGGGAAGAAAGAAACCAGGTATAGGTGGAAACAGTCGATGTCTGGACAATACCTCGCACTAGCCAAAGGACTGTAAGTGGTCCAGGTCCTCTGGTTCATGAGGCTCCAGAAGACTTGTGCTGTTGGTGGCCCCGTAGTTAGTGTACCCAAGGCAAGAACAAGGCAAGAGCTTCCACCCACCCTGTTCTTGCACATTTTCTGTACACTCCATTGCTGGTTATTGGAGTCATGTCTCATCTTTGACAATTCATCCCTGCTGCCACTGCATGGGGCCAAGCCCATGAGGAAAACCGTGAGATGCAGTCAGCATTTGTAGAGTTCCTTCCTGAATATCCCCTTCTGTCAATTCTTCCTAGTTTTATCTTTGGCCTTGATCATTTGTCACTGTGTCTTTTGTTTATCTCTCATTACCTTACAGTGCCAATGAAGCCATGAGGAGAACTGATGTACCCATGCTAATTATTATCAATAAAGTGACAGTGGAAGTGACAGGAAACAGGAAAAAAATGACAAGGACTATTTGACATAATCAAGAAAGATATCCCCAGGCATGTCTCCAGAGTTTGGGAAAAAATAATTTTAAAAAATTTACAAAAAATAAAGTATGGTCATGAGCTCATGGCCAGAGAGTTCAAAGACAGAAATGAGCAAGAGAAAATGGTTGCTAAAAAAACTGTTTGTAATATATAACAACAAAGGAAGCTGAAGAGGAGAGAGAGAGGGAGGATCTAAAGAAACCATCAAGGCTGCAGCTCTACAATAGCTTTGATTTTAATAGGATATGTAAAAAAACAACAACAACAACAACAAAAAACCAGACAAGACGTTAGTAAATGATAAACACAAAGCATGTCATAAATCTATCAGAGTGGAAATCAAAAGGCTAGAATGTCTGAGATTTGAGGAAAATCTAATGTTAGCAATAAAAAAGAGCTTTTATGCTGTATTTGGACCAGAAATAAAATAAGGAAAGAATAGATCTGCTTGGTGTGAGTGATATAAGCAAAGAAAAAGAGAAAGAACCATACAACTTATAGTTTGTTTCCCCTTTTTCTCATTGTTTATTAAAGAATGTGCTCTTTAAACTGGAAAAGGTGAAGACTCTTGGTTAAACTAGAGAGAGGCAGAAACAGAAAAGAGTGTCTGGGTGTTTTGAACAAGTTCAAATCAGACAATCTGTAGGTGGAAGGGGCTGTCATTGAGGGTAGTGCATTGAGTTTTGTATGTCAAGTTTTCAAAGAAGCGTTGTCTCAAAAAGAGGGAGGGGTACCTGGGAATTAAAGGCTCTGAAAGACATGACAAGTGAAAGCTTTAGGTGCTGGGTAGGGGAGACATGAGGAAGGACATCAAGCTAACACAAAAGATGTGAAGAGATTCCATTTGGAAAAGGTCTAGACTATTCTGTTGTGGGATAGAGAGTAGAACAAAGCCCAGTGGGTTGATGTTCCCGGGAAGCACAGTCCAATTGAATATGCAAATTCAAAATTCCAAATGTCTAGAAGCAATTAGCATCAAACAATTGCTTCAAAATAATGGTGTCTCCACAACAGTAAGGTCCAAACTGAGAATAACTGAATCTGTCAAGGCTGTTGTAGACAGAATTTTTGTACAGGGCATGAAGTTAGGCAAGAATCTCAAGCAATAGTTCTTAGTCTTTTTACACTGGGGACTTCTTTGAGAACCCAGTAAAAACTATAGATTCTCTATGTATTAAAATGCCCATATGTGCCAACAACTACTCTATTTTTAATTCCAAGGAGTTCATTTTCCCTAAAGCAGAACCATGGTCCCAGGTTAAACCTACCTCTAAAGGGATTCTTTTATCTCTAAAACGCAGTGATTATAAATCCTTTCCTTTTGCATTTTCTGGATTCTCTCCTCAACGACCCTTTGTAAACATTTTTTTTTTTTTTCGAGTTGGAGTCTCACTCTGTCACCCAGATTGGAGTGCAGTGGCCGCTCCTGGCCACCGCAGCCTCGACCTCTGGGCTCCGGTGATCCTTCCGCCTCAGGCTTCCAAGTAGCTGGAACTACAGGTGCACGCTACCACACCCGCTGATTTTATTTATTTATTGTAGAGATGAGGTCTCACCAAGTTGCCCAAGCAGGTCTCGAACCCGCGGGCTCAGGCAATTCACTCACCTCAGCCTCCCAAGGCACAGGATTACAGGCTGAGCCACCGAGCCTGGCTCTTTGTATACATTTTTATGGTTTGAAACCAGAAGAAGAAAGAACCTGGGTATGCTACTTTATGAAACCAAATGAGTGTTCAGGCCAAACAAAGACATTCTGTCTC
This sequence comes from Carlito syrichta, assembly GCF_000164805.1. Taxonomy (NCBI): domain Eukaryota; kingdom Metazoa; phylum Chordata; class Mammalia; order Primates; family Tarsiidae; genus Carlito; species Carlito syrichta. The sequence goes on along the minus strand of NW_007252903.1, from coordinate 409,608 downwards.
CGAATGTCTGATTTCCACCTTGTGGCAGCCTTTTAAAACTTTCAACCATCTCAGCACCTGTGTGTTTGACATTCACCACACATGATCCAACGCCAGGTCCCAAAGGTTCAACTTTGTAAATCATGAAAGGACTGATGCCTGGTTGTTTGCCTCTTGTTTCCAGCTGTGTCTGCATCAGGGCGAAGCAATGTTGTAATACACAGAAGAACCACAAGATGACACCCTTGGGAAAGTCTTGATTTACCAGTTGGTTTCCCAGCTCTGACGTCCATTCTAAACATAGCTTTGCAAAATGCTTGTGGAAGAGGGAAGAGAATCTATTACAGGGGAGGAAAAACACCAATGACAAAACAGCCTTGGCACGTTCATGGGTTTCGGTATACAGAGTCAAGCTTTGATTACTTTCTTGTACTTCTTAATTATCAGCTTTTGGAGACAGACGCATAGATGTATAATAATACGTAAGCATATCTTTCATACACATCCATCTATTTTCTGTCTCTGCTGATGCTGTATGTGATTTAGAAGCTGTTCATAATTTGGGAGAAGAGCCTGTTCTTCTTTTGTATTGTAAGCTTGCACATCCATTCTTTTATTGCTTCTGTCCTCTACTTCATTTTCAGTAAGAATACTGGGTTTGCACAGAAACATCACAAAACGCCTTTCTGAAAAGGGAAAAGTGTGGTTAGATCAGCTCTCTCTGCTGATCAGGCCAATTGGAAAGAAGATCAAAGGAAAAGGGGAGGGCGGAGTGGGCTAGGATGGAAAGCAGGGTTACCCACTGAAATTGACATGTCTGTTCAATCTTCTCTCTTACTCCTTCCAAATTTTTCTTTAAAAAACCCACCTATGTTCATGCTACATTAAGCCTCATGTTTCCATTTCTCATTTTACTGCTTGGGTGGCACTTGGTAAGCTTACTTGAAAGAGGGAAGAGTGTCAATTCGAGTGCAGTTATCTATGTTGAGAAAGAACCCTCCATTGGTTTGTGATTTTTGGCAGGCAGCTAGTAAAAATAATAAGCTCAGAACAGATGCCTTGTTTCTTTGGGGAATGGTTTTGGCCAACCCTCCTTTCATTTTTGTACCTGCAAGTGGAAAATCACTGCTTTAATGAGCTAAGCACCCAGTGGTGAAAATGTTTGAAATTACTCAATAGAGGAAAGCAGTCTCTAAAAAACAGATTTGTGAAAGGAGGTAATACAAAACCCTACCAAATTCCTCTGGGGGATTCTTGTCTTTCATTTTATTTCAAAGATAGTTCTGCTAGAAATCTGCATTTCTGGGCAAAGGGCTGTGAAACTGAATTCCAAGCTTGTTACAATGGCAGGAAACAAGGCACACAGTCATTTAGAGAGCATCTTTCTTGGGCTGGCTCTGTGCTGGGCATTACTCACGATGCAGAGATTAAAGCGACACTGTTTCTCTCCTCTGGGAGCTTCCAACCTAGTGGGAAAGACAAACATACAGAGACCCCATGTTATGCCTGGAATTATAGTTCAGTGCCAAGAGCAAAATAAAATCAAAGTACAGCTCTGCTTGGCTGGGCATGGCTGCAGCAATTCAAATTCCTCTAAAATGCAGACTATTAGCAAAGTCAAATTATCTTTTGTCCTCAAAATGCAAGTAACTGACTGCATACGGGTTATTTTCCTTCTTTTGAGTACTTTTCTGTCTTTGTTAAATTTCTAAAATAAGCATGTTTAGTTTTTTTTTCCTCATTATAAAGGCAAGTGGGAGTCTGAAGAGGAAAATGTCTACTTTTTTTTTGAGTCAGAGTCTTACTCTGTTGCCCAGGCTGGAGTGCAGTGCCACGCTCATGGCCACCACAGCCTCGACCTGCTGGACTTAGGTGATCCTTCCACCTCAGCCTTCTAAGTAGCTGGAACTATGGGCATGTGCCACCATGCTCGGCTAATTTTTTTTTTTTGTAGAGATGAGGTCTCACCATGTTGTCCAGGTTGGTCTCGAACCCCTGAATTCAGGCAATCCTCTTACCTCCATCTCCCAAAGTGCTGGGATTACAGGTGTGAGCCACTGCACCCAGCTTACTTTTTTTTTTTTTTTTTTTTACAATAGTCATAAAATGTTAACCAAAGCAAACACTTCCTTAGTGGTTACTATGGTGCAGGGTACTGTTCTAAGTGTTTTTTTGTTTGTTTTTTGAGTTGGAGTCTCACTTTGTCACCCAGACTGGAGTGCAGTGGCCGCTCCCAGCCACCGCAGCCTCGATCTACTGGGCTCTGGCGATCCTTCCGCCTCAGCCTTCTGAGTAGCCAGAATTACAGGCGCGCGC
>NW_007252903.1:362738-407293 GCF_000164805.1 Carlito syrichta | reverse complement strand
GCCCAGGCAGGTCTTGAACCCGCGGGCTCAGGCAATCCACTCACCTCAGCCTCCCAAAGGCGCGAGATTACAGGCTGAGCCACCGAGCCCGGCTTCTAAGTTTTTTATATATTAATTCATTTAATCATTACAACTACCCTAAGAGAGAGGTATTACTATTAAATTCATTTTACAGAGGAAGAAATCAAGGCACAGAGATGTTGAGTAACTTGCCCAAGGTTACACTTGTAGTTAAGTGACTGAGCAGGCTGGCTCCAGAGTGCAAGCTTTAGTTTAATTTAGTGAGCATAGTGAAGGAAGACTTTTTCCTCCTAAATGCATTTACCAGGTAACTGAAGTTTGTCATTCTTTATGGTGGGGCAGGCAGGGAGATGCTGGGATTGGAAAGTTAGGCCCAAATTTGGTTCACTCAGAGGAACCTCCAAGTGTAGACCAAAGGGTTTCCAGCTGGTTGGCCTAGTCTGGTCTAAAGGGCTCAGGAAATAGCAGGTTCCTCTCTAGAAAAGCAGCTGACCCAGGGAAGGAGTGTAGGGCCAGTAGTGGGGGAGGAAGGGAGGACGGAGTTGCTGCAGGGTGGGGGCGTGGAGAGAATCCTGGAGAAAGGGATTGGGGGTTAAAGGTCAGGTTAGGATTAGGAGTTAGGATTGGGGTTGGGAGTTAAGATTAGGCATTCGAGTTACATGTTAGTGTTCTCACTCATAACGGACCCTGAACATTTATCATAATACTATAAGAAAGGGATTGGCAGTAGTGGGACACTGCCAGGGTTGGGGGCGGACACAACTTCAATAAGTGTCCCTGATCTCAAACTAGGCAAAGTGGGGATCAAAGAGAGGCCCAAACTTTACCTGTATGATGACCAATTATATACCTAATCCTGAATTGTACCCCACATCTTAAAAAAAAAGTTACATGCTAGAGTTGAGTTTGGGGTTAGGGTTAGGGAGCAGGGATTAGTGTTATATGATGGGGTTTGGGGTTAGGGCTGAGGGCAGAGTTTGGTGTTTGGGTTAGTGTTAAGGGTTTGAGTAAGCATTAGGGTTAGCATTTTGGGTTTGTGTTAGGAGTTTGGATTAGGTTTAGCAGTTAGGATTTAAAGTCCATTTTAGGCTTAGAGGTTAGGGATTAGGGTTAGGTGTTATGATTGGTGTTTGGTTCAGGGCAGGCAGTCAACACACAGCTGTTTTGAGAGGCTACAAACTTTGGTCACTTGGGTGGTTTTTGAGAGAAGACATGAGAATCTGGGAGAGTGATTTTCAAGAGCAAAGCAAGAACTCAGGCCTAGGATAAGCTCTGTGTTACAGCACAAATCAGGTCTTCAAGTAGAAATATAACAGGGCCAAGGAAGTCTCTTCCTGACAGGAGTTGGGCCTGGGTTTGGGGGGGAAACTATGACCAGGCAGTGCCTGGACACAGGGAAGAAGTTCGGGAATCATATCTGGAACACAACCACAGTCAGGTGGTCTGTGACAATAGCCACCTTGCAGGATGGGCCCTGGGAACTTAGGGCAGAGTTGAGCTGCAGGGTGAGGTCTAGTATACATTTATGTAATTTAATTTCTAATAATGACTGTATTTAACAACCGGCTTGCAAAATTCCTGACAATTGAACAATCAGCTCTTTCATGCTGGTGCAAGTCTGCTCTAGCACATCACTGGTCTGAACCCCATAGCCAATCCTTTCTATGCCTACTACACTATCTCTGCATTATGGAGGCTTCCAGTTAAACGTGAATGTTCTGGAGGGAACTGGGTTCTCAGGTGTCACCCATTGAAAAGGGAAAGTTTAAAAGCACCTTAGTCACAACATTCCAATTATGGGCACTGTAGAAACAGCTGTCCTACTATTCAGTTGGAAAAAAACAAACAAGCAAAAGAAATTCCCTTAATAATAGTATGCATGTAAATGCATAGTCCTTTTGGCTATGAAGATGATATTCTGGAAGGAATGTTGCATCTCTCCATGGTGAAAGATGCATGCTGAAATCCCCTTCAAGGTGCAATCACACACACACACACACACACACACACACACACACACACACACACACACTCCATTAGATACTTATTGTCATGTGCCGCTTATGCCTGTATATTTTCACGTGTCAGTTGACTATTGCCACAGTTATAATGTATTTTAGTGTGATGTATACTACCCTAAAACTCATTCATTGTGTTAATTTTTTATGTTATTATTTTTTTGTAGAGATAGTATCTCGCTATGTTGTCCAGACTCATCTTGAACTCCTGGCCTCAAGTGATCCACCTCAGCATCCCATAGTGTTGAGATTATAAGTGTGAGCCACCATGCCCAGCCCATTCACTGTGTTAAACAATAATCATAGCCAGGCTTGGTGGCTCAGCCTGTAATCCCACGCTTTGGGAGGCTGAGGTGAGTGGATTGCCTGAGCCCGTGGGTTCGAGACCCTCCTGGGCAACTTGGCGAGACCTCATCTCTACAATAAATCAAAAAATTAGCCGGGCATGGTAGTGCATGCCTGTAGTTCCAGCTACTTGGAAGGCTGAGGCAGAAGGATCGCCGGAGCCCAGCAGGTCGAGGCTGCGGTGGCCGGGAGCGGCCACTGCACTCCAGTCTGGGTGACAGAGTGAGACTTCAACTCAAAAAAAACCCCAAAAAACCCAATAATCATTTATTCTTGCTCATACATCTGCGGACTGGGTTTTCTTAACTGGCCTTGACTAAATTTCGTTCTAAGGAGCAGCGTGGGTCTAGGTATACTCCAGGTGTCTTTTATCCTCTTTGAGTTAGTAAGCTGCCTAGGCCATACTCTGCTCACAATAGTGGCATAAACACAGGAGAACAAGCCCAACTGCAAAAGTGCACTTCAAGTCTCTGCTTGCATCACATCTGCTAATATCCCTTTGGCCAAAGCATGTCACATGGCCAAGCCCAATACCAATGAGGAGAAATATACTTTGCTTCTAGTGAGAGGAAAAAAGTCACAACACAAAGTGTATGATGTGGGAAAGTGTGAAGAATTGAGGACAATAATGTAATCTCCCATGCCACATGTTTACCAAACTGAATCACCAAGGGATCAGCTTTTGACCCTGAACTCATTGTTTAAATTTGCTGAACTAACAAGCTTTGGACTATATATAAAGCAGGAGAGAATTGCTATTCTAATATACAATACCAAAGGAGACACAGCTCCTCAAATCTAGTATCTTGGAGCAAACTTTCCCCAGCTTTTTAAAAAAATACCATACCTGGGAATGTGTTGGAGTAAGCTCTTCCTTACTTCTCCATCATTGCTCAGCTATTTACTGGTATTGCCATTTTTTTTCTGCCCATTTTCTCTGCCATGCACATACCTGTCATCCATCTTTCTTCATCCACTGTGGCTGCTACCACTTCTCAAGAGAGGGGAAAAAGCAAGTACTTCTTCATACTGCAGTGTCATGATATAGTGGACAAGCAGGCAGCTTGATCTGGGATTGAAATCCCTACCTTGCACTAAAAAGTCATGTGAATTTGGGGAAGATTCTCTGATATTCACTCCCTCATTCACAAAGTGGAGATGATTGTACATATTTCATAGGGTGTTGTGTGGCTTAAATAATCAAGGTTGTTAACACTTAACATGATGCCTAGCACATAGAAGGGACTTGATAAGTGGTTTTGGTTGGGATATAATTTCACCAAATATAATCCTATCTTGGATGGGTTTTGGAATCTAGATTGTAATTTCAAAACTTGTAGAGATGCATTAGACTGCAAGCTTTTTCTGGGAAAATGCTCACTGTCTTTCAGGGAAGTATAAGGTATTAGCCAGTTTCAAGATGATCTTGAACTGCCCTGTAGAAAACTCAGAACTGGTTTCTTTGCTCCTGGAGGTCACTCAAGGGTCATTCCATACCTAACCTGGTTCTCAAACTCTGCATCTTTCTTCCTGCCCATGGAAGGTTTTGAGACTCTGTTTGCAACACACACACACACACACACACACACACACACACACACACACAACCCACAACCCTCTTCTGCAGATGGCTATATCGCCTACAAAATGGAGCACATTTTCTACCAAGGACCAGGCAAAGAATTCTGAGGGAGCGATGGCCTTTATTTATTTATTTCGAGTTGGAGTCTCACTCTGTTGCCCAGGTTGGAGTGCAGTGGCATGCTCACAGCCACTGCAACCTTGACCTGCTGGACTCAGTTGATCCTTCCACCTCAACCTTTCAAGTAGCTGGAACTACAGACATGCACCACCACACCCGGCTAATTTTTTGATTTATTGTGGAGACAAGGTCTCACCATGTTGCCCAGGCTGGTCTCGAACCTGTGAGCTCAGTCTATCCTCTCCCCTAGGCCTCCCAAAGTGCTGGAATTATAGGCGTGAACCACCATGCCTGACCGGGTGATGGCCTTTAAAGCCTAAAGTGAATCCATCAAAGATAGAATAGGAGAGCCAAAGAAAAGCAGGCATGAGGAAGATTGGAGTACTGAAGGAAGTTTATTGGTCTTTTCGGAGGTGGGGAACACACTGGTTGGTAGAAAAATATCCCTCTGCTTAGCCTTTGTGTTTCCATTATACCACGACATTGCAGTACACAGAAGTTCCTGCTTTTCTCCTTCCCTTAGGATGGAAGTGGTGGCAGCCATAGTGGATGAGAACCACTCCTGGGGCATTTGCTACCCATTCTGCCCTGGGCTGGAGCAAGTTCCCCAAAGCCCTCAGACTGAGCACCCCAGCGCAGGCCTTGGAGCAGAAAGTTACTGGTGTGGATGGGAATGGTGAGGGCCAAGGGATACGTGCCAAACCTGGAATGAACCCATCTTCTACTGCCTTTAGTGGTAATTGTGCCTTAGTAGAATACATTGACAATTGAATTGATCTGAAACCAAAGGAGTGTGCTTGTTTGAAATAGCCCTTGTTTTTCTACCTCACATGCAATTCAACTCAATGAACACTTAAAGAAGTCTTACAAAAAAACTGTGGTAAAGAATATTCGGTGAAGACACTTGATATTTCTATCTGATCCTACTTTCATCCTATTCATCCACTGAAAAAGAGAAAATGGTTATAACTGGGTATTTGGTAAGTTTTTCTTCTTATTCCTCCTTCAGTAATTTTTTTTTTTTTTAAGTTGGAGTCTCACTCTGTCTCCCAGGCTGGAGTGCAGTGGCATACTCACAGCCACCACAGCCTTGACCTGCTGGGCTCAGGCAATACTTCTGTCTCAGTCTTCCAAGTAGCTGGAACTACAGGCGTGTGCTACCACACCTGGCTAATTTTTTATTTATTGTAGAGATGAGGTCTTGCCAAGTTTCCCAGGTTGGTCTCGAACCCCTGGACCCTGGGCCTCCCAAAGTGCTGGGATTACAGGCTTGAGCCCCTGCGCCCAGCCAGCAAATTTATATGAAGAGATTGAAAGTTACTGGCAGGGAGATGGGCAAATTTGCATAAGAAGGAAAATGCCTTCTGGAAGGAAAGACACTGTCAGCATCAAGACTTCTTCCTGAGATTCAGTGATAAAATTTGTTGAAGTGGACTTGGGCGACAGAGGCCAAACACCGGGTATAGGGAATGGCATCAAGGATTCTGCAAGCAGTTGCTGTGGGGGTGGGGGAGACTGAGCAGTAGGCAGGCTGCAGCTTTGAATCAGAAGTGCTATTCCTAGGTCTGGAGTGTGGGGCGCCCATGAACTTGTCCCAGTGCAGGCTTCCTGGAGACAGGCTTGTCTTGGTAAAGTGGCCATGTGGATGGGTCCAAAGAGTCCTGGTCACTGAATGTGTTCTTTCTCATAGCACACGGCTTCTTAGTCTACATCCCTTCTTTGGCAGTTATAGTGGGGACAAGTGGTCCCATCAGCTGCAATGTTCCTCTGACCCGGTGGTCTGATGGCCAAGTGGTAGTAATTGTAGCGTTCTCTAATGTCAAGAGGGTGCTGTGAATTCTGATTTCCACACACAGAGGTGGGAATTTTCAGGCTGGGGCACTAAAATTCCCAAGGAATTCTTAGCACTATGAAGACATCACGAGAGGGAATAAATGGATTTCTAGTACTGTAGTCTGGGCAGGGAAGGGCCTATGCATTGCATTCTGGACAATACCGAGGGGGGGCGCTTCACTTGAACTCAAAACCAAAGTCTCATACCTCAGTTGCATAGTAATTTGAGACAAGAAAAAAGAATCAATGTGGAAACGTCTTTGTTGACACATTCTCAAATGCTAATGGAGTATACTTTTATGGTAGAAGTTTCTGGATTTGACTTGCACCTATTTTTTTTAAAGTACAGAGTCATTGGGTTTTTACTGTGCTAAGAAACACATAACATAAAATTTACCATTTTAATCATTTTAAGTGTACAGTTTAGTAGTGTTAAGTATATTCAAATAGTTGTGAAACATCTCTATAAACTATTTCACCTTGCAAAACGGAAACTGTATATAAATTAAACTCTCCTTAGGTTGTTTATCCTGTTTATCCATTCATCCATTGATGGACATTTGGGCTGCTTCTGCCTCTTGGCTATTGTGAATAGTGCTGCTGTGAACATGGGTGTGCAAATATCTCTTTGAGAGCCTGATTTCTTTTCTTTGGGTATATAACCAGAATTGGACTTGCTGGATCACACGGTAACTCTATTTTTAATTTTTGGGGAACCTCTGTACTGTTTTCCATAGTGGTTGCACCATTTTACAACCCTATCAAGAGTGTGCAAGGATTTCAGTTTCTCTACATCCTTACCAGTACTTGTTATTTTGTTTTTGTTTTTTAATAATGGTCATCCTAATGGGTGTGAGGTGATACTTCATTGTGGTTTTAATTTACATTTCTCTGATACTTTGTGATGTTGAACATCTTTTTATATGCTTGTTGGCTGTTTGTATATCATCTTTGGAGAAGTGTTTATTCAAGATTCAAGTCTATTGCCTCCTTTTTTCTTTTGAGTTGGAGTCTCACTCTGTCACCCAGGCTGGAGTGCAGTGGTACACTCACGGCCAACCCAGCGTCAACCTGCTGGGCTTGGTGATCCTTCCACCTCAGCCTTCCAAGTAGCCGGAACTACAGGCGCATGCCACCATGCCTGACTAATTTTTGATTTATTGCAGAGACGAGGTCTCGCCAAGTTGCCCGGGCTGGTCTCGAACCGATGGGCTGAGGCAATCCACTCACCTTGGTCTCTCAAAGTGTTGGGATTGCAGGTAGAGCCACTGTGTCTGGCCTACTGATTACTTTTTAATCAGGTTATTCAATTTTTGTTGTTGAATTCTAGGAGTTCTTTATATGTTCTAAATAATAACCTTTATTATAATAGATATGGGTTGCCTTTCCACTCTGTTGATTATTTCCTCTGATGTTCAGATGTTTTTACTTTTGATGTAGTCCCATTTGTCTATGTTGCTTTTGTTGCTTGTGCTTTCTGTGTCATATTCAATAAATCCTTGCCAAATTCAATGTCATTAAAGTTTTGTTTTATGTTTTCTCCTAGGAGTTTTATAATTTTGGGTCTTATGTTTAGGTCTTTATTTTGAGTTAATTTTTGTATGGTATAAGATAAGGATCCTGTCATTTTTCTGTATGTGGATACCCAGTTTCCCCAACACCCTTTGTTGAAAAGACTATCCTTTCCCCCATTGAGTGGTCTTGGTACCCTTGTCAAAGATCATTTTACCATATATGCATGAGTTTATCTCTGGAATTTCTATTTTATTCCACTGGTCTATATGTATGTCTTTATGCTAGTATCACACTGTTTCAACTACTTTAGCTTTGTAATATGTTTCAAAATCAAGAAATATGAGTTATCCAAATTTATTCTTTTTCAAAATTGTTTTGCTATTCATGGTTCCTGGAGATTTCATATAAATTTAAGGATGTTTTATTTTGTTTCTGCAACAAAATGCCATTGGGATCTTGATAGGAATTGCATTGAATCTGTAGATCACTTTGGGTAGTATTGGCATCTTAACAATATTAAATTGTTCAATCCATAAACATGGAATGTCTTTTTTTTTTTTTTTTTGAGTTGGAGTCTCACTCCGTTGCCCAGACTGGAGTACAGTGGCACGCTCCCGACCACCGCAGCCTCGACCTGCCGGGCTCCAGCGGTCCTTCCGCCTCAGTCTTCCAAGCAGCTGGAACTACAGTCACGTGCTACCACGCCCGTTTTTTTTTTATTTTAGAGACGAAGTCTCTCCAAGTTGCCTGGGCAGGTCTCGAACCTGCGGGCTCAGGCAATCCACTCGCCTCGGCCTCCCAAAGTGCTGAAATTTACAGGCTGAGCCATCGAGCCCAGCCGGAATGTCTTTCTATTTATTTGTGTTTTCTTTAATTTCTTTCATCAGTATTTTGTAGTTTTCAGTGTACATGTCTTTTACCTCCTTGGTTAGATTTATTTCTAAGTATTTGTTTTTGTTTTTTGTTTTGAGTTGGAGTCTCACTCTGTCGCCTAGACTGGAGTGCGGTGGCAAGCTCCTGGCCACCGCAACCTTGACCTGCTGGGCTCCAGCGATCCTTCCGCCTCAGCCTTCCAAGTAGCTGGAACTACAGGCACGCGCTACCATGCCTGTCTAATAAGTATTTGTTTTTGATGTTATTGTAAATAAAATTGTTTTTTAAAATTTCCTTTTCACATTGTTCATTGTTAGTGTATAGAAACACAACTGATTTTTTTTTTTTGTATTTTGATGCTGTATCCTTCAAATTTTCTGAATTCACTTATTAGAGCTAACAGCTTTTTGTTTGTTTTGTTTTGAGTCAGGGTTTCACTCTGTCATCAAGGCTGGAGTACAGTAGCTCAATCATAGCTCACTACAACCTCCAACTCCTGGGCTCAAGCAATCCTCCTGCCTCAGCCTCCCAATAGCTAGGACTACAGGCAAGAATGCCACCACACCTGGATATTTTTAAAGAAATGGGGTCTCACTATGTTGCTCAGACTGGTTTCAAACTCCTGGCCTCAAGTTATCCCCCACCTCAGTCTTCTAAAGCACTAGAATCATAGGCATGAGCCACTGCACCCAGCCTCTTACAGATTTTGTGTGTGTGTGTGTGTAGAATCTTTAGAGTTTTGGAGTACAAATTCTTTTTAGAGGTAGCCTCAATGCAAGACCAAAATATTAATATATGACTGAAGTTATACATCTAAATAGTTCATGTGAAAGTAAGTTGAAACTTCACTGGGGGTGGGGGGAGTTTCCAAATTCCAGGAACCCTGAATTTCATGGCACAATCTATTTTTTCCCTTGAGATAAAAAAGAGTAGACTAGCCGGGCTTGGTGGCTCAGCCTGTAATCCCACGCTTTGGGAGGCTGAGGTGAGTAAATTGCCTGAGCCTGCGGGTTCGAGACCCGCCTGGGCAACTTGGCGAGCCCTCATCTCTACAATAAATTGAAAAAATCAGCCGGGCATGGTAGCATGTGCCTGTAATTCCGGCTACTCGGAAGGCTGAGGCGGAAGTCTCGCCGGAGCCCAGCAGGTCAAGGCTGCAGTGGCCAGGAGCAGCCTCTGCACTCCAGTCTGGGCGACTGAGTAAGACTTCAACCCCCCCCCCCCAAAAAAGAGTGGACTAATTGTATAATAGTTACTATTGTCCATTATATCATAGAAGGAAGTGGGCAGACTTTGTCAGTTAAATCTGTGGTAATACTCATGCATGTGACATTTTTGTTTTCAATGACATTTCTATTTCCCTTACCCTTCTAAGTGAGATTTCTGATAATCATAAATAGTTTTTGCCATGCCAATGCAGGATGTAAAACACTGCATCAGGGCTTCTGGAGATTTCTGATTATAGTAAGTAGATTATACATGGTCTTTCAGTCTTATAATTACAAAGTTCACAGTAAAAAAAGTGGCGCTAGTAAAGGAAAGGATAGTACTTTGAGGTTCCTCTTGTAGGTCAGTGCCAGGCATCTGCTAATGGGATTCTTAGACATACCATGGAAGAAATAGCTAGAAATGTGTTTGCAAAATATCATTGCAAAGTCGGAACCTGTTTCAACTGATTCCTTGCCTATGAACATTCTTCAGCTTGGAGATTGCTGGAATCTTTGGAGGTAAATGCCCATGCGGAAGAACCAAAAACATTCTTATTTTGCTACCATCTGAAAGTGTTACTTTTACTGTGAAAAAATACTCTGAGATATTACTTCTCAACCTTTTGGGAACTGTGGTAACATTATTAGGTTAATTTTAAACACGTCCTCTTCCAAATCCATCAGAATTCTTAGTTGCCAACATTAGAATCCACTCTCACTAGTTTAAGGGGTTTATTAAAAATATTAGCTTTCGGAGTGTCAGGGAGGGTCAGAGAGCGGGCTTCGAGGCTCCACAGCCAAGCACCACCCAGCAAGACAAACAGGTGAAGTTCCAAACTGCTGCATATGACTGCTCCAGAGGAACCTGTCTGCTTCAGTACTTATGGCCCTAGTTACACCACTAAGCTCTGAGTCTCTGGCACCACTCTCCATTTATCATCGTTTTTTTAAAAAAATGAATTTGGACTTGAAAATTCTACAACAGTTTTTGAAATATAATGGGCTGAGATATTTCCTTACTTACTGAGTCAGTTTGAATCAGGGCTGTTACTTGCAGCCAAAATTACCCTAACTGGCAGGCATCTTGGTCCCTGTCAGTCTTCCTGGCAGGAGCCAGAGTTAAATCACACCCTGAAGACCCCCTCCTGGAAGTTTTGTGGGCAGAGAGGGTTGATAAGGAGCTCCCCAAATGGACTGCACCTGAGGGCCAATGAAATTCATCTTATAGGTCAGTGCCAGTCATCTCTAACTGGTTTGAGTTTAAGGCTGGTTTTGACCACCTCGGACAGAGGCTGCCCTGCTGTGCTGCTCTCTGAGGGAAATAAAGGCTCCAAACTTGAACCCAAGCTGCCCAAGGAAAGAGCAAAGGATTAACAATCACCTTGGAACTGATCCAGAGACAAGTCAGGGGCATCCCTTCCAGAGAAGAAATGGTTACACACCCTGTTCATCTTTTCTGTTTCTTCGTGTAGTCACAGAAATGGTCACTAAATGTAATTTAAAATACAAGTACCAAGTTCATTTGTTACTCTGACTATGGCAACATTAAATCTAACCCCACTCATCACCTTAGAAAGAGAAAAAGAATTAGACTCCAAACTTGAGACTTCCAAGTCAGACCTCTGTGCCCTATGGTGTGTCCATAAAAATCAAGTTTGGGTTGAGTAGTTTAGTTATTCATCTGCAATGTTTGTGGAAGAATTGATATGTCTCCCTTATCAAAGACTTCCTGGTCAGTCAAATAATAGACCTTTATGGGAGAGTACCTGGTACCTGGTAACACACTACTCCAGTAAATGACGAAGTCTTCTGCTGACATTTGACCAAATGACCCTTATTTATGTCTACTAGACCAGTGATGACTCCTTTTTGTTTGCTTCCCAGACATGCAGAAAATGAACTATGTCTGAGTGGTGGCCATGGAGGTGCACTGCATGGATCTCCCTCCAAGAAAGAACCTGGCTCTTAGCTGTAAAGAGTGCTGTTAGCTGTTAGTACCATCAGCCAATGACTGGGCATGGCGTGGGGACTAGGGCCTGGATATCTCTGCCCAGCACGAGACTCCTCTTCTAGGCAATCCCTGCTCTGGCACTCCCCATGGAGTTGGCTGAGACTTTGCCAGAGCTGTGTCATGGTCTGCAGCTCTTCCTGCCCAGTTCTGCTTTCCACACTCCACATCCACATTTCCTTTTGTGTGCGTCAGAGTTGCCTCGTGGTCTGAAGATTTTTCCTGCCTGGTCTGGCTTCTTTCTCTTTTATTTTTTACATATGCTACTCTCCCTCTCTCCCCAAACAAATCTCTTAAACTCCTAACTCTGTCTCATCTGCTTTCACAAGGTTCCAACTAACATAATGTGTGTTATCCATTTTCTACTTGTTTTCAGGAAAAAAGTTGATTGCTTTTTTCATTTCTTTACATCATGAAAAAAATGGATTCTTTTTTAGTCAGAATCTCACTCCGTCGCCCAGGCTGGAGTGCAGTGGCACAATCATAACTACCACAACCTTGACCTCCTAGTCTCAGACAATCCTTCCATCTTAGCCTCCTGAGTAGCTGGGACTGCATGCACATGACACCATGCCCAGCTAATTTTTTGATTTTTTGTAGAGACCAGGTCTCACTATGTTGCCTAAGTTGGTCTCAAACTCCTGGACTTAAGCAATCCTCCTGCCTCAGCCTCCCAAAGTGCTGGGATTACAGACATGAGTCACCGCTCCTGGCAGAAAGCTGAATGTTTTAAATTCCTAAAAAAACTCACTATTTTTTCTTTTAATTTCAAGGAGTGCAGAGATCTGGGTTCACTTCTTTTCTCTGTATCTCAAGTCTTTTTTTTTTTTTTTTTAAGCCGGAATCTCACTGTCACCCAGGCTGGAATGCAGTGGCACATTCACAGCCACTGCAGCCTCGACCCGCTGGGCTCAGATGATCATTCCGCCTCAGCCTTCCAAATAGCTGGAACCACAGGCATGTGCCACCACACCCAGCTAATTTTTTGATTTATTGTAGAGACGAAGTCTCGCCAAGTTGCCCAGGCTGGTCTCAAACCCCTGGGCTCAGGCAATCCTCTTGCCTCCGCCTCCCAAAGTGCTGGGATTACAGGTGTGAACCACTGCGCCTGGTTATCTCAAGTCTTAAAAAGCAGAGCCCAAACACCTGCCTTGGATTTTGTTGTGAAATTTTATGTGATGCTGCTTTGATAAGGTACAACACTGAAAAGAAATTGCTGCTCAGGAAGCAGTTGTGTTCATTCGGTCAAAATGGTCCAGCTAAGTTATTATCTACCTTTAGAGCCACAGAATTTTACAACCTTAGAGACCTGAGAATTTTCTTCAGTGATTTTTATTCTTTGGGTCTCAGAGCCCATAATGAAAGCCACAGACCCTCTTCAGTCAAGTTTTAGTTCACCTTCAGAGCACTATTCATGGACCCCAGGTTAGACACCCAGCATTTTAGCCAGGTCAACCAGAAACAGAGATCTCACAAGATGAGATGACTTGTGCAAGGTCTTCTGATTCCAGGACCAGTATGGAGGTGTGGGGTAGGGAGAGGGCAGGTCTGCTCCAGTCTGTCCAGCAGGGTTGAACTAAAAAGACATTTTTGGTGGGCACAGATACCATTGCTGGACTCCCTTTGTTACTTAGTCACTGGAAAGACAAGGTTTACATTGAAGGACGAGGTTTACATTCTCTCCTCTACCTTAAACTAACTCTAACTCTGAGACTTTGGCAAGTCATACAACCTCTCTGGCTTAAGTAGCCTCACTTCTAAAATCC
Source organism: Carlito syrichta (assembly GCF_000164805.1). Lineage (NCBI taxonomy): Eukaryota > Metazoa > Chordata > Mammalia > Primates > Tarsiidae > Carlito > Carlito syrichta. The sequence continues at coordinate 394,004 of NW_007252903.1, read as the reverse complement.
TTGAGGAATCGAGCTTGAACCTAATAATAAACTACATTTACTGAGTGTTGTGTTGTATTTCATGTGCACATTCTCACAACCACACACTGTGATGCAGATACTTTTATTAGTTCCATTTCATGAATGAGGAAACAGCCTAAAGTGGTTCAGACCCTTGCCCAAAGGGGTAAAAGTCAGAGCTTCCATTTGAGAGGAGCACTGGCTATCTCCAGGGCACTTGCTCTCAAACTCTGCCTCTCCGTCCTTACAAAAAATTTCAACTTTAGTACTCTATTACTCTGTGATTCAACCTTGATACTTCAATGGGAATCAAGTGCCCTGTTTGTTCCTGTGAGACCTATAATTGCCCACTGAACTGCACTCTTTCTGGTTTTTGGCCCAGTGTGGTGTAATGACACTTGTCCCTGTTTAACAGGGAAGAGTGTAAGGATTAACGAGGTGATGATTGGTAAGTGTTTTGAGTCTGTTTAATAAAAGCTTGGTCTCGTGGGCTCCCATATGGGAGAAGAATGATTTTTAATAGGAGTGAGAAACTGATGAGTACTCAATAGCAAGAAGCATTTTGTTTTTAGATGGCAGTCTCTTAAACCCAGAGCTATCATTTTGTTTAATGATTTCCAACCTGAATAAACAGTATAACAAGTGAGCCTCAAAATCAGTTAGTCAACCAAATGGCAAACATTTCTGCAACCAGGAGATAGGGGAGCTTTACAGCCTTTAAACAATATAATCTGAGAGTACCCCCTGCCACCTTACCAACTGGCAGTATAAAATACGTAGGTTTTAATCATTATACTGCCAGAGTTGGAAAAGCCAGCTGATAGGAAGCTTAAATCTAGTTTATTCCCCGGGGAAAAAATAAGCTTAGAACCATGTGGTGTGTTTATTTTATTTATATGTTTTCAAATCGACTGGAAGGGATTAAGAATTCAAACGCTACAAACATCGCAGTCAAGTAACAACCTCTCCTAAAAATGATGTGTAAAGCCCACTGGAAGATACAAATAGGGCCTGTGGAAGAGAAGTCAAGAACAGGGGGCTGGCTTCCAGTAGTTCCCATGCTTGAAGGTGCCAACAACACATGCTTTGGGCCAGATCCTGGTCTACTGACACCAATGCTGTTCCTCCTGGGGCAGTCATTGCTTTAGACACTGTGACACTCCGCATGTCTCAGTCTCCACTGGATCTCTCCTGCTTTCTCTCTCAAGGCACCTTGAACTTTCCCTCATGAACCTTATCCATAATTTTCCATTAGTATTTGTTGATGTCTGCCTCTCCCACTATACCGTCAACTCCACATAGTAGACCCAGTACTTAATGCAGAGTCTGGCACAGGGTTTAAGTATTCAATAAATATTTGTGGACTTGTGTGTCTTTATGGGGAGATGGGAAGGAATGCACAAGAATTAAAAAATATGTTTTAATAGGATTTTAAAACTTCTTTCATCTTTCTGGTTTCTTTATAAAAATGTATGTCACCCAGCTAGAATTCCATCTTAGAAATTTGTGCTGTAGGAGTTTGTATGGCTTCTAGAGATGATATGAGAAATTTCAGCACATGTTCCCAGTAGCTCTTTTTATCAACTCTGTACTCATTGACATGAGGGAAGCTTTTAGCATAAATGGGTTAGGTCTGTAAAGTTTATCTTCCCAAGAAGGGAAGGTATATGGGGTAGTAGCAAAAAGAAACGTGGTATTTTGAGTCAGAAAGGTCTCAACTCAAATCCTAGTCCCACTATTTATTTACTGACTGTGTGGTTTTGGCCCTATCATGGCGGCCCTGAAGGTATTCCACTCAGACCTCCTGGTTTGGGAGCACAATTGACTGATGGCTTCTCTGGATTTTGGTCATCCAGACCATCGCATTTGCACCCAGGCTGTGCTTCCCATGGGCAGCTCCAAGTCAATGACTGAGCATAGTCAGCCAGGAAGATGCTGGATTCTTTCAAAGGGCCACCGTGGCTTGAAGCCTGACTGAGACTTTCCTAGAGCTGGCCATAGCCCCAGACTCTTCCTTTCTTTTTTTTTTAATCACAAGGACAAATATATGGATTTTGCAGCGACTTGGGTGGATGTGGAGTCGATCATACTCAGTGATTTATCACAGAAACAAAGAACTTAGTTCCATATGTTCTCACTCATAAGGTGACCTTGAACAATTATAACGCTATAAGAGAGCGATTGGCAGTAGCAGAAAACTGTCAGGGGAAGGGGGTGGGACTGGCAGTTGGTGGAAACTGCTAGGGGAGGGAGGGGCACACCTCATCAACAAGGATACCTGCATGATCAATGTTTGTATACCTAGCCCTGAATTGTACCCCACATCTTTATAATAAATAAATAAATTTTAAAAAAAGATGTGGGGTACAATTCAGGGTTTGATATACAAACTGATTTTGCAGGTACCCTTGTTGATGAGGTATGCCCTCCGCCAAGCAGTTTCCCTCAACTGCCAATCTCACCCCCACTCCCCTGACAGTTTCCCACTACTGCCAATAGCTTTCTTTCTTTTCTTTTCTTTTTTTTGTTTTTTTTGAGTTGGAGTCTCTCTCCTTCGTCCAGGCTAGAGTGCAGTGGCACGCACGCTCACGGCCTCCCCAGCGTCAACCTGCCAGGCTCCGACGATCCTTCCGCCTCAGCCTTCTGAGTAGCCAGAACTACAGGCACGCAGTACCATGCCCAGCTGTTTTTTATTTTATTGTAGAGACGAGGTCTCGCCAAGTTGCCCAGGCTAGTCTTGAACCGGGAGGCTCAGGCAATCCACTCGCCTCGGCCTCTCAAAGTGCTGGGATTACAGGCTGAGCCACGGAGCCCGGCCATCCAATTGCTTTCTTATAGTATTATAATTGTTCAAGGTCCGCTTATGAGTGAGAACAACATATGGTACTCTGTTCTTTGTATCTGTGATAGATCACTGAGTATGATAGACTCTAAATCCATCTAAGTTGCTGTGAAGTCCATTTGTTTGTCCTTCTTTGTGGCTGCATAATATTCCATTGTGTATATGTACCACATTTTAAAAATCTAGTCCAGCTTCAATGGGCAACATGGTTGGTTCCATGTTTTGGGTATTGTAAATAGAGCTGCAACAAACATACGTGTGCAGGGGTATCTTTTTTGTAAAATGATTTGAGTTCCTCCGGGTTTATTCCTAATAGGGGAATTGCTGGGTCATATGGAAGGTTAATTTCTAGTTCTTTCAGAAATCACCACACTGTCTTCCAAAGAGGTTGCACTAGTTTGCATTCCCAGCAGCAGTGTAGAATCGTTCCTTTTTCTCTGCATCCTCACCAGCATCTGTTGTTGTTTGTTTTATTAATGGTGGCCATTCTTACTGGGGTTAGTTGGTATCTCGATGTGGTTTTGATTTGCATTTCTCTGATGATGAGTAAGGCTGAGCACTTTTTCATGTGTCTATTGGCTGTTCATATATCTTCTTTTGAGAAGTGTCTATTCATCAGTCTCTTCCTTTCAAGTCCTCGTCCTTCCCTCTTTCCTCCACAGGAGTCAGATTGGCATCTGATATCAGATGGCATTGCGATCTGAAGGCACTCCTGCATTCCCTTGCTCACTCCCCCTAAGCTTCACAGACACACCCCCCCCCCGACTCCACAGATCTCTCTCACACCTAATCCCATCTTGGCCACTGCTTCTCAAAGGACCTGATGGATTAACACAACCAGTCACCTAACCTCTCCATGACTCAGTTTCCTCGCCTGTTAAACAGAGATAATATAGCCTACCTTTGGGGTTGCAATGAGGATTATTGTAATAACTTCAGAAAAGTGTCTGGCACCCTGCCACACAAACACTATTATTAATTCCCAGCCTCTTGCCTCCATGTTGCCCACCTCTGCCCCTTCCCACTGACACTGTGTTTGGGTTGAAGTATCTTGTAGCTTTCCCCTTCAGGTCCCAAGGTATCAATTCACTTGAGCCCTTTCCCCATTCACCTCCGTTAATATACTAATAATAGTAGTGTTTTAACATAGGTCCTCTGTGTAATTACCCATACATCATTCTAACAACGAAACAACTTAAGTAAATCAGGAAATGGTAGCATGTCTTTGGCACCATCCTAAGTCCCCTTTCTGCCTCTCCTTCTGTTCCTATCCTTGTGGTGGAAGAAATAGCCTTGGGCTGTCTCTTTCCTGCCCCCAGTACCTACTGTTGCGGGGACATGCCAATTGGGGACATGTCATTTAGGTTCTACTTTGTTTCCAGCTGCCTAGTCCTCCTGCCCATACGACTGGCCTGCTTTGGGAAACTAGGGGTTGGAGTGGTGAGGCTCCCAGCCATCTTGGTCTACTGCCTCTCCACCCTGTTCTGAAATTTCTTTTGAAGCATTCCATTCCCAAATGGCAGTCCTTCCCTTGTAGACTGGGCCTGAAGCTCTACTCCTTGCATCAAAGTATTTGACCAGAAATAAGGGAAGACCCCAAAAAAACTGGAATTAATTTTTGGAGGGCGGGCCCCTTGTAGTACAGGTTTCTCCCACTAGGTAAGTGTTCTAGGAGCCCATCAACATCAGTGTACCAGGTAGTGTTGTTGTGAGAGGCTGTGTATGGCTTCAGTGAAAAAAAAATGTTTTTGTTTGAGATTCTTTCGAGTTTGCCCATGTCATGATGAGTGGTTTATGAATGCACCTCCCCACACCACACTGAGTATTCAGCAGTTTTTAACCAAAACGGCATGACCCCTGTGCCCCGCCCTCCCTATTCACCCCATCTCAACCAAGCAACTTTTTTTGTTTCCCTGATGAAAAAAGCCTTCAAAGGGACATGATTTGCTGATGTGGAAGAAGTGAAACAAAAAATGGCAGAAGCACTAAAAGGCATCATAATTCATGAGTTCAAAAATTGTTTTGAACAGTGGAAAAAGCATCTCAATAGGTATAGTGCATCAAAGGGAGAGAACTTTGAAGGTGACTGAAGTTTAAACATGTAAGAATAAATACACATTTTAAAATAATTTCCTGGTTTTGGGGGGTTCCCTTGTAGAATGGGCCTTGCATATCCCACCAAGCACACATGCTTCAAGCATAGTACATAGAAGGACCTGTTTGGTGGACAGGGATGACCTTAGTATAGGTAGGTGGTGGGCAAAGTCCACCCTCTCTTCTGGTGCTGGAACCCCTCAGAATGTCTTTCTTTACTACCAAGACCTCTGGGGGCTGCATCACAGCAACTCACAAATGACCTGATCTTCTAGGACAGACCTGGCATTCATTCATTTAACTTGGCTACTGAATGAGGGCTAAAATGAGTGTCTTGGCTTCATTCCTAGCTGAATTGAACTTTCTGAAACTTTTGGCACCTCCCTGAGAACCCCCAGCTCCACCCATTCCTTTCAGTATATTCTATTGCAGTGTTACTTATTGGAGTCGCAAGCAATGCATCACAAAGCCACCTTCCTGTGTCTAGCCCAATAACCTAGGTGCTCTTTTCCAATGGATTGGGAGTACCATGGGACAACCTCCAAGAGTGCAGAAGAGGCCGTCTAGGCTGTTTCTTTGTCTCTGATAACACACTATTTCCAAGAATTTTGAGACCCTCACACATGGGCTCACTGCCTACCCAGGGTTTGACAAGTGAAAAGTTTCAAAACAAAAATACAATATGACAGAGAGCAAATGCTGTTAATTGTTGCGAACTAAAAATAAAATTCTAAGCCCCACAACGATTAAACAGACCCACTTTTGACTGCAGATAAACCTTAAAAACTGAGTTCCCAGCCATGATGGGATAGGAGATCAAACATGCCTCATTACACCCACTCAGTTTTGCAGTTTAGACACAAGTGACCAGCATTAATGTTAACATAGTGCTCATGAGACTGACAAAATGAACTCGTTGTGGCAATAAGACATCAAATTATAAACAAGACCTAAAGCCATACCAGGGAAGGATTAGGTCAATCCTACATTTAAAGAATGAATTGTGAGCCGGGTTTGGTGGCTCAGCCTGTAATTCCAGCACTTTGGGAGGCTGAGGCGAGTGGATTGCCTGAGCCTGTGGGTTTGAAATCCACCCAGGCAACTTGGCGAGACCTCATCTCTACAACAAAACAAAGATTAGCCGGGCTTGGTAGTGCATGCCTGTAGTTCCGGCTACTTGGAAGGCTGAGGCGGAAAGATCACCAGAGCCCAGCAGGTCGAGGCCGCAGTGGCCATGAGTGTGCCACTGCACTCCAGTCTGGGCAACAGAGTGAGACTCCAACTCCAAAATAAATAAATAAATAAATAAATAAAATTGTGTTCTAATTGCCACAAGGTTTTCATTTTCCTCTTTGTCTCCAGCTGCTAAACAAGCACTGGTCTTGAGATAAGCAATGTTGAAGTGGTTGCAGCTCACCAACCTCAGACACTGACTAAGCCCCTCTGGTCACAAGCATTAACTAAAGCTTTGATTGGATAAGGGACTGATTTTAGTAACTTTCTGCTGAAAAAAGACTATGGACCATGGACTGGTTCTGGCGGGTTTACAGAGACCACGCATTTGAGTACCTTTGTGTCTCTGCTTCACCTTGGACGTTTAGAGCCTAATTGTAATATATTTAAGTGTTAAGTCTCCACCCCAAAGTGAACATGGGTCATATGTAGTATGCGTGTTTATCAGTATGCATGTGTTAGGACCCTCTTCATGATTATTTATAGCTCCCCCTATAACTTAGTTACTACATATACTTAGGCAAGCCCTTCACCATAAATTTCTGTCTCACCTTTCCTCCTTCAAAGTGCTTGCTTTTGGTTTTCAGCCAGAGGCTACACTTCCTGCTGCAGGTTGTGATCTTCTTAAGGATAAAACTCTCCTTTCTACATTTACAAATTGTATAATTTTTCAGTGGACATTGTAAAAATCCAACCCATGAACAAGCCCAGGCAGGAGATATTATGGGCACCCCACCCACATCCCTTGGTCCTCACCATTCCCTTGCACAACAGTAACTTTCTTCTCTGAGGTCCTGGAGTGCTCAGTCTGAGGGCTTTCTGGGACATTCTCCAGCACAGGGCAGAATGGCCAGCAAATGCCCCAGGAGTGGTTCTCAATCAATGGTAACAGAAGTTGGTGTGTAACTATTCCATTTTCCTTCTCCCAAGGGTAGGACAACTCTGAAGTAGGTTCTACACCACTTTTGGTAATCCGGTCACTAACACATCCTATATTGTTTTTCTTCCCTTCCTTGTTTCACATCCCCACTTCCTTTCCAGTGCTTACTGGGCCCATCACCCACATAAACTATACGCATTCAAATTCTTGTCTCCAGATCTGCTTCTATGGGAACCCAACCTAGAATATTCATGGATACTGGCCGGGCTCAGTGGCACAGTCTGTAATCCCAGCACTTTGGGAGGCCAAGGCAAGTGGACTGCTTGAGCCCGTGGGTTCGAGACCAGCCCAGGCAACTTGGCGAGACCTTATTTCTACAATAAATCAATAATTAGCCGGGCATGGTAGCATGCACCTATAGTTCCGGCTACTTGGAAGGCTGAGGCGGAAGGAACGCGGGAGCCCAAGCAGGTTGAGGCTGCGGTGGCTGGGAGCGTGCCACTGCACTCCAGTCTGGGCAATAAAGTGAGACTCCAACTCAAAAAAAAAAAGAACAACAAGAAGAAGAATATTCATGGATACTAACAATGACCATCAGAGAATGTACTAGTCTCTGACAAAAAAGCCTTCTCCTCACTTACAAAAATGAACTGTAATTTTTTGCTTGTGTTCCTTCATAAGTACATGCATCATATGCATCCCTATTTATTTATAAATGATATATGACATGCTCGAGGCCACAAGTGTCTCTCAAATTTCTTTTTTCTTTTTTTCCAGAAAATGGGATATCTTGGGGATGAGACCCAAGTCTAAACATGAAATTCTTCTGTGTTTCATATACATCTTAATCACATAGCCTAAAAGGTAGCTGTATACAATATTTTAAATGATTGTGTGCATGGCACTTTAAGAGGCTGAGGCCAGAGCATTGCCTGAGTCTACGGGTTTGAGACTAGCCTGGGCAACTTGGCGAGACCTCATCTCTACAATAAATCAAAAAATTAGCTGGGTATGGTGGCGTGTGCCTGTAGTTCCAGCTACTTGGAAGGCTGAGGTGGAAGGATCGAACGAACCCAGCAGGTCGAGGCTGTGGTGGCCGGGAGTGTGCCACTGCCCTCCAGCCTGGGTGACAGAGTGAGACTCCTACCCCCAAAAAATATTGTGTGCATGAAACAAAGTCTTAACTGCAACCTGTCACATGAGGTCAGATGTGGAATTTTCCACTTGTGGCATTATGTCAGTGCTCAAAACAAGTTTCAGATTTTGGAGCATTTTGGATTTTAGATTTTCAGATTAGGGATGTTCAACCAGTATAATCATTAACCATTATACTGAGTTACAGGCTATGCCTTGGGTAAGCTATATATCTGTATTTCCAACAGGCACTTGTATCATTTTGAATTCTTTGGGAATCCTTTTTTTAAGATCTGAAAAGATGATCACTTTTTCTGTAAAGGTTTTATTAAGCACAAAGACGAGAGGGACTCAATCCTTGCCAGCCACTTTCCTGATGGCAGCCAGGATGTTGCTCAGGTCAACTTATTTCCTCTCGGCACAAATGTCTCCCCACTCTCTTCTTGATAAACTTGAGGGCCCACTTGTCCTTGGAGAACTTGAGCAGCTTCATGGCATGCTCTTTGTATGTGACAAAGCCACAACCTCTCAGATCATGTCCCACATGAACTTGGTGTACTTGGTGAAGCAATGCCTTGGCTTGTTCGCATTCTTGGTCATCTTGTGGCCCACAGCTATGGGGTAGGAGAGAGTGATGGCTGCTGTGGTGGAAGGGCAGATGGTCCTTGCTTTGATTTCACTGTGGTAGGCAAAGAATGTTCTAGGAGGAGGAGAAATGCATCAGTTGTTGCATCATGCATCATTAAAAGCAGAAATCTAACATTTTCTGGTTGTTTGATTCTTCTTGCCTCATCAATGTTACTTTCAAACGGGGATTTCATTGTGAGATTCTTCAAAGTCACTGGTTCCTTTTATGATGCTTGGTTTCATTGAATACTAGAATCTATGAACACTAATCAGGCAGAAGAAAATTGCAATGTGTTACCAAATGCCGAAAGCATATGACGAGGCTTATCATCTCAACTGACTCCCACTTTGCCTTCAACATAACTTGGGTATTGTTCTTGTCTTGTGACTATCTGACCTACAGACAGAGGAAGAGTGCCAGCATCAACCCATATATTGCCCACTAGTTGAAATTTTCTTAGTATTTGGATCATAAATGCAATAGAAATTATCATCTTTTCCTGCCCCAGTGGGTCATCTTGACCCCACCTTTGAGGTGTTCACCCCCTAGTTTGGAAGCTATTAGTCTGCTTGCATCTAGTCCCCATTTCTCCATCTATCCTTCAAGAGCCTCCCTGCCCTGCACCTACTTCCTCGAACCTGCCCAACCTCTCCAAGGCACTCTACTGCAGTAAGCCTAGCCTCTTCCTTCCTCGAGTCCTTTGTTCCTGGTCCTGATGTGTGCTCTCCTGCCCCAACTGCATCCATGTTTCATTAATCTTCCCTTTCCCAAGAGCTTTCTTCAAGTCATTTCAGCCCAGAATGATCTCACTCTGTTCCTAATCCCTGGAACACATCTAGCCCTCATCACACATTTTTTTTCCAAACTCACCACCTACTTATTTGACTCTGTAACTGAGCTCTAGCTGCCCATAGGTAACAGCTACCTGAGGCCAGAAAAGACAGAGAGCTAATTGGAGGTGATGCGGTTTTTACTAGGTACCACGTCCTACAACCCAAAACCAGTCCATGGGCCCAAGGATCCTTCTGGGCTGTTATTACAGTCGGTGCTCTTTGGCTCTCCCAGAATCAGTCTCCTCCAGTGACTGTCTGGGGAGCGTAAACATTGATCGTTCTATGGCACAGAGGCAGTAAGGAAGCCATGGAGAAATTACGCTAAAATCTAGCAGAGAGGACAGAACCATACTAGGCTGAGGGTGAGTTAGCCCACGTTTCCGCCTGCATTACAGTTTCTGTTCTGACTTCCCAGACTGAGTCAACACATTCAAAGTAAGACCTTTTTTTTTTTTTTAAAGAAGCTGCATTTATTTTTTTTAAATGAGACCTCCCAAAGCATGGAATTAGCCCACTTTTTTTTTGTTTTACAGCTTATTAAGATATATTTCACATACCATATAACTTACTTATTCAAAGTATACAATGGTTTTTAGTATATGCACAGAATTGTCAGCCTAACCAGAACCTAACTAACAGAATTGTCAGTTTTAGATGTCAACAGGCTAGGTATAGTCCCCAGTTATTCAAGTAAACACTAATTTAGATACTGCTGCAAAGGTATTGTGTAGACTTGATTGAAGTTCATAATCAGTTAACTTTTAAGTAAAGGAGATTATCCTGGATCATCTGGGTGGCCCTGATTCAATCAGGTGAAAGGTCCTCAAAGCAGAGCAGAGATTTCCTAGAAGAAGAAATTCTGCCTGCAGACTGCAGCTTCAGATCTTGCTTGAGAGTTCCAACCTGCTCTTTGTGACAGCCTGCCCTATGGATTTCAGACTTGCCTCTTCAGCCCACACAACTGCATAAGGCAATTCCTGGCAACAAATCACTTTATATCTCCTACTGGTTATATTTCTCTAGTTGAACCCTGACTAATACAACAAATTCATTTTTTTAAATAGGAAAACAAAGTTTCATTTTCTATAGGAGTCTACTATTCGTTCTCAGGATCTCTTACAATCTTTTCCCCTTTTGCCTTGTATGCTTAGAGGCATTTCTACTTCCCTTTTCCCAGAGACTAAATCTTGGATTTAATTTTTTTTTGAGTCAGGGTCTCTGTCACATAAGCTGGAGTGAGTGCTGTGGCATGCTCATGGCTCACTGCAGCTTTGACTTCCTGGGCTCAGGCGATCCTTCCACCTCAGCCTCGTGAGGAACTGGGACTATAGGCATGCACCACCATACCCAGCTAATTTTTTTACTTTTTTGTAGAGATGAGGTCTCACAATGTTGTCCAGGCTGGTCTTGAACTCCTGGGCTCAAGCAATCCTCCTGCCTCAACCTCCCAGAGTGCTGGGATTACAGGCATGAGCCACTGCACCTGGCCTAATCTTAATTGTGTATAGATGCAATGAAAAAAGAAAATTCAGTTGGACGTGGTGGTGTGTGTCTGTAGTTCCAGCTACTTGGAAGGCTGAGGCGGAAGGATCACGCAAGATCAAGGATACAGTGGCCGTGAGCGTGCCGCTGTACTCTAGCCTGGGCAAGAGTGAGACTCCAACTTAAAAAAGAAAAAAGAAAGAAAAGAAAGAAAGAAAAAGAAAAAGGAAAATTCCCCACCACCAGAACAATTTATTGGGACTCTATTTGCATTTTCTATTGGAATTTCCACTAGAATGTAACTTCTACAGGGGTTAGGATCTTAGTTTGTTCTGCTTACTGAGATATCTCCAGAGCCCAGAACTGTGCCTGACACATAGTAGACATTTGGTATGGTTTGAATGTTTGTTCCCTCCCAAACTCATGTTAAAATTTAATTGCCATTGCAACAGTATTAAGAATTGAGGACTTCAAGAGGTGATTGGGCCATGAGGGCTCTGCTCTCATGAATAATGCCATTATCTTGAGAGAAGATTTGTTATCATGAGAGAGAATTCTTTATTTTAAAAACAAACAAAATAAAACAAAACAAAACTAGTTCAATTTCCTTTTCTCTCTCACACTTTTGCCTTCTGCCATGGGATGACTCAGCAAGAAGGCCCTCACCAGGACTAACTCCTTGATCTTGGCCTTTCTAGCCCTCCAGAACTATGAGAAATAAATTTCTGTTCTTTATAAATTACCCAGTCTGTGATATTCTGTCATAACAGAACAAAATAGACCCAGACAATATTCAATAAATATTTGTTGAATGAATGAATGCTCATAGTGACATTGTAAACTGTTTGAAAGGAGGACAGGGTCTCCTTTTACTGCCTCCATAAGAGTTCAACATAGTGCTAGGAGCATAGAAGGTGCTTGAGGTAGATTGCAAAAAAAAAATGACCACAATTTCTCCCTTTCTCATAAGAGCTGGAATCTACTTCTCTATCCCTTGAATCTGAACTTGGGTATGTGAATTGCTTTGATCAATAGGACATGAGCAAATGTAATACAAGCAGAGCCTTGAAAAGTGCTTGGGTATTGAAGCTTGGGGTTGAAATTTGAAGATCAGCATGTGAACAAGTCTGAGGAAGCCTACTGGAGGGTTAAAGGTTACATGAAGGATAACCAAGGCAACCTTTTGTGTAGCTTCAACAGCTGAGTGGGCAGCAGGTGGGTTGGGCTGGCCCGGGTGATACTGGTCTGGTTGGCCTGACCAGGCCTGTGGTTTCTCCTCCAAAGCCCCACACACCCAGCAGAGGCCTGTAAGAAAGGCCTGCCCAAGCAGCTGTGAGCAAGGGCCAGATGCTCTAAACTAGCAGATCTCAAACTTGGCTACATATTGGGATCACTGGGGACTTTAAAATATAATAATACTTGGGACCCACTCCCAGAGAGTCTGATTTAATTGACTTGGGGTACAGCTCGGGCATGGAGATTTTAAAAAATACCCAAGCGATTCCAATGTGCAATCGAGAATGAGAACTACTGCTCTCAACTCAGATTCTCTTTGGCGTTTGTGGTGTGCTGCTCAGTGTCAACGTTAGCTGAGGAATAAATGAAATGCCACGTCTCATTGACTTCATAATATTTTTGTAACTCACACCAACTTTTTTTTTTTGCTTTCCTCAGAGGGCTTGTGCAACTCTGTTTTGACAACATTCCGCTCTCCCTGTAGATTGAACTGACAATCTCTAAGATGGTTGTGACTATACCAGGTCATTTAGCTTGAATGGGAATTAAGATGTTTTAAAACAATAATAAGTTACAAAAGTCATTCCTTAAGCATATTTGATGTGCTTTCCTACCTCTCCTGCAGATGATGTGCCTTGATGAAATAGTGTGCTTACTGGAAGAAATGATGGTTTCAGATGTGTAAATTAGCAAGAAAGATTTGCAAGGTCATTGTGCATGACCCATCTGAACTGTTCCCTGGCTGTTTCTCGCAGAGGATACAAGACTGTGGAAAGGCACTCCATAGGCTGAGAGGTCTCTCCCAAACAGAGGCCCAGGGAGAATACTTGAAAGATGACTAAAAATTTCTTTTATAAGTTACTTTCAAGAAGGAAAAGGAAATACTTGGTTTATGAGCTCAAATGGACTAACCAGAAATCAGACACTTAAAGTAAAAAAGAAAGAGAAAGGAGTTTTAGCAAAGCAAAAGAAAGATGAGTCTGGGGTAAATGGGCACTTCCAGGGTGTCCAAGGTGTGTGGCTGACACCCAGTAGAGGGAGTGGCCAGTCAGTTTACCTAGCAAGGCTGTTGGCAAGTGTAAGTAGAGCCTCCAAGACACTAAAGACAAGTGTCATCAAGTGCCATCAACATTCGCATGAGCATGCTAACCTGTGGACTGGAGTTCTCAGGAACCTCGTCTTTTCCTGAGAAGTGCTCAGTGGATCTTGGCCAGGATGTCTGCTTCAACAGAGCTCAGAGCTGATGATACACTTTCCCATGTGATTTCAAAGCAGTGGTGGGTTCTGTCTTATATTTATACAACCAACAGAAAGAACCTATTTTAGAGAAAACAAGCAAAGAAGGGAGCTGAGGGTAGTAATTTTGTAGCCTGCTCTGTAATTTAGTCTGGTATTCTGTCGAAGGAGAAAATAGTCCCTGTGTTAACAGACAGAGGAGGATGAGAGAAGGAAGGATCAAACGATTTGGGCCCTGGTCCTAGAATTTTCAGTGTGTTGAGAAGAGAGGGAACATTTTGACTTTCCCTCCCATTTTAACATTATGGAAAAATACTGGTAATTTATAGAGGAGAGAGGCATACAGATTAAGATATAGATGGCTGGCTGACTGGATGGATGGATAGAGATAGGTAAATTATAGATGGTAGATTAGATAATAGATGGATGGGTAGGCAGATAGATGATAGATGATAGATAGATCGATAAATAGATAGATGGTAGGGTGAACAGTGGAATAATACGATGAATATCAGCCAAAAGTGTGGACTCTGAAGTCAGATTATTGCCTGGAATTGAGTCACAGCTGCCACTGATGAGTAAGTGACCTTGTTGTGCAACTTCTCTGTATTCCATTGTCCTCATCTGTAAAATGGGCTAGTCTAAGAGTACATACCTCATGAAGCGGGGCACAAAGTAAGCCAATAAAAATTAGTTTTTATTTTATCCTTATCATCAGTATATTATGAGAGAACAGATGAGAATTCTCTACTTCAGCCTGAAGTAGTCAAAGAGAATCATCTCCCAGGCCAGGGGAGTTGGTGGCCTGGGATGAGTTAGGAATGAACAAGAAAGGAGGGAGATGATATTCTCATTCTAAGCAGAAGAGAGGGATCTGTGGGTAAGAAACAAGGTGTGTATAAGGAAGGTTTTTAAGTGATTTGTGTTTTTATGAATAATAATTGCTTCCATGTTTGAAAATAGGTAAACACATATACAGAAGTCACAATGGTTTTTTTCAGTTCACAGAAAATGACTGGAGTACAGAGAAGTTCAAGAACATCTTGTGATGTCTCCAAGTCTCTCCAGGGGTCTATAGGCCATGGTCTGGAAATCATCGCTGGTGTCTGCTGTATCTTGGACCCAGACCCTGCATTCCTTCAATAGTGCTATCTAGATGGAGAGTTGCTGAAGATTTTCAAACGGGAACCATGATGGAGATGATTTCTTTCTTTTTAAATTTTATTTTAAAGATGTGGGGTACAATTCAGGATTAGGTACATAAGTGGTCATCTTATAGGTAAAGTTTGGGCCTTTCTTTGGTCCCCACCTCACCTGGTTTGGGATCAGGTAACCTTATTGATGTTTTGTGTTCCCCATCCCTGGCAGTGTCCTGCTGCTGCCAATCACTTTCTTATAGTCTTATGATAAATTTTCAGGGTCTGATAATGAATGAGAACATGTGACACTCAGTTCTTTCTGTAATAGATCACTAAGTATAATAGACTCTAAATCCATCCAAGTTGCTGCGAAGTCCATAATTTTGTCCTTCTTTATGACTGCATAATATTCCATCATGTAGATGCACCAAAATTTTCTTTATCCAGTCCACTTTTGATGGGCAGCACAGTTGGTTCCATGTTTTTGCTATCGTGAATAGTGCTGCAATAAACATGCGTGAGCAAGTATCTTTTCTGTAGAATGATCTGAGTTCCTTCGGGTATATTCCCAGAAGGGAGATTGCTGGGTCATATGGAAGGTCAATTTTTAGATCTTTTAGAAATTGCCACATTGTTTTCCACAGAGGTTGTACTAGTTTATACTCCCACCAACATTGTAGAAGTATTCTATTTTCCCTGTATCCTCCCCAGTATCTGTTGCTTTTTGAGTTATTAATAATGGCCATCCTAGCTAGAGTTAGGTATTATCTCAGTGTGGTTTTGATTTGCACTTCTCTGATGATTAGTGAGGCTGAGCATTTTTTCATGTATCTGTTGACTGCTCATATATCTTCTTTTGAGAAGTGTCTATTCATATCTTTGCCCACTTTTCTTTTTTTTTTGAGTTGGAGTCTCACTCTGTCACTCAGACTGGAGTACAGTGGCCGCTCCTAGCCACTGCTGCCTTGACCTGCTGGGCTCCAGCAATCCTTCCGCCTCAGTCTTCCAAGTAGCTGGAACTACAGGTGCGCGCTATCACACCTGGCTAATTTTTTTGATTTATTGTAGAGATGAGAGCTCACCAAGTTGCCCAGGCGGGTCTCGAACCCGCGGGCTCAGGCAATTCACTCACCTCAGCCTCCCAAGGTGCGGGATTACAGGCTGAGCCACCGAGCCCGGCTTTTGCCCACTTTTTGATGGGGCTATTTGCTTTTTTCCTTTTGGCATGTTTGATTCCCTTGTGGATCCTGGATATTAGGCCTTTGTCACATATACAGTTGGCAAACATTTTTTCCCATCCTGTGGGCTGCCTCCCCACTCTCTTGATGGTTTCTTTTACTTTGCAGAAACTTTTCAGTTGGATGAGGTCCTACTTGTCTGTCTTATATCGTATGCATTGGGCTTTTAGGATTTTGATCAGGAATTGGTTGCCTATTCCAACTTCTGTAGGGATGTCTCCTGCGTTTTCTAAGATTCTTATAGTTTGAGGTTTTACGTTTAGATATTTGATCCATTTCGAGTTAATTTTTGTGTATGGTGATAGGGGCCCTATTTCAATCTTCTGCATGTGGTCAGCCAGTTTTCCTAACACCATTTATTGAATAGGTTCTCTTCCTAGTAGTTGTTGGTGGAGGCTTTGTCGAAGATGAGTTGGTTGAGAAATTGAGGTTTTGCTTCCAGAATCTCTATCCTGTTCCATTGGTCTATATGCCTGTTCTTGTACCAATGAAGATGATTTCAACCTGTTTTCTGTGTGCCTTTATGTATAGCAGAGTCTAGAAATTGAAAAACTACATTTCCCAGACTCCTTTGCAACTATGTAATTTAAGTTTCACCAATCAGATACGGTCATATGAGACAAATTCAGAACTCTTTTAAGTGGAGAAAGAGGCATGGTGGAAAGCTTCTGTCTTGCATGTGCAGGTTACAACAGGTCCGGTATGATTCTGAAGCCAGTGGTTCCAGCAGTGGCTTTCTGATCCCCAGATTACATCTAAGGGCCTTCATTCTGGAGTCAGCTGCTGAGAGGGCAACTTCCTGATTTACTCACACAACTCCTTCCCGAAGGTGATGCCTTACCAGCAGGAGAACCCAGTTAATCCATGTCTGGTGTCTGCTGTATTCTGGACTCAGATCCTGCTTTCTTTCCTTCAACAGTGCTGTCCAGTGCAGGTGCCAACCTCACTTGCCCTGTCTCCTTTCCCCTTCCTATGGCCCTCCCTTAGGGTCACCTGAATTCCTGAACTGAATCACTGAACTGGGGTCTTGGTTACCTTCCTCCCAGAAGACACCTGGGCTTCTTATGCAAATTTCCCCTCTCCACAGACTTATGCAAATCTGACCATTTGCTTTTAAGCCTTGCCATCAAGCAATGCCATTTTGCGGGGGTGGGGAGCTGCTGATAACCCCAGGCCAAATGACCTAGGTAAACTAACTGCAATGGAGAGGGAGGGATTTCCAGGTAATTATAAAGGAAGCAAGTTGAGACAGAAGTTAGGAGATGTCCTCCAAAGTGGAAAGAATAATTCTTCAGGATCCTGAACCAAGCACCTACAGAGAAGCAAGATAAAGCATGAACTGTAGCACTGACCTGGGATGGGGTAGCCTATGACAAGCTGTGAGGTGAAGGGAGCTCCCTTCAGGCCTAGACAGAGTCCTTATGTGCATTGTAGGGGCTGTGCCCTGCACGCAGCCACCCAGAAGAGGGAATCCAGCAGGAGCTGAAATTCAGCCCATGTCCCCCTAGCCAAGCTGTGGGCTCCAGTATGGGGTTGCACACTCCTTGAGGAAGGGGCACTTTTTGAAACCCACTTTTAGGAGTCAAAGGGGCAGCCCTAGCTCTAGATGATCTGACAGAGATGAGAAGCTCAAAAGCTGCCTATGTCAATGCCATCTGACACCCAGGAGCGTATGCCCTCCCCTGCCCTCAAACCATTGAAGAGCACAGATGTGTGCAGAGCTGTTGGCCCAGCTCTCTCATGGCTCTGCATGAAACAGCAGTTTGACCTTTTATTACAAAACCACAAGAAACAGGCAAGGTGGCATTGACTTTGTTATTGCTTCCTCTGCCAAGTGTTTTCATGCCATAAACTGCATGTTATGAACTCTGCAATCATTCTTTGGACTTTGAAAATTACTTGGGAAAGAATACTTCATCTCAGGGGAGGATGTGGGGAGAGGAGAGGAGGAGGAAAAAAGGAGGAGGCAAAGTCCTCTTGGAACACAAACCGCCAGTTATCCTTCTGGAGTGACTAACTGCATTTGTTTCTTGTCCAGGGAACATGTTCAACAAGTATTAAACTGGATTAGGTTGTTTGTAGAAATGCTTTGAAGGTACCAGGCCCTCCTGCTGTAATAGCAACCCAGTCCATGTTTTCTACCATCCTGAACCATAACCAACAAGAACAGACAACAAGTCAGACCAGAAGAAGCTGCTTGGGCACTGAGGCCTTGCGCCTGCTGTTAACTGGGCACAATGTCTAGGAATGGGGGTGCAGAGAAGAAGGCTGTATTGGCAACAGCATGGGCACAGCCCCTGTGCATATCGGGGCAAGAAAAATGAACATGCACATAATATAAAACGGTAGGTAGAGAGTCAGCTTTAAGGAGTTTCAACCATAAATGTAAATCACCAAAACCACATAAAGAAAAGATTCAGGGCGGGAATGGCAAACACTGGACACTGCTAGGGAAGGAAGAGAGGGAGGAGGAATGGGGACACACAGCAACACATTGGGTATTGCTGGTCCACTATCAGGAGGAAAGAGGGCCCGCTGGAAGTCCAAACTTCACCTGTACACAAATTACTTATGTGGGAAATCCTCACATGTACCCCACAATTCTAAAATAAAAAATGTGAAATAAAATAAAAAGAAAAACACCGAAGCAAACTGCAACACCATGCTCAAGCCTGTTTCCTCTATCTGTAGCAAGTGTTTGGTACCTCGCTCACTATCCTTAGCATTCACCATTTTCATGCACACCGGCCCAACTTCCAACAGTCAGCAAGTGCAACTGTTTGCCCTGAGACTGTCTCTGGGCACCAGAGCAGCCCTCAAACAGTGCCCTTACTTCTCAGGCAGGGTTCCACCTTGTCACCCAGAGCTCTCCAGCAGGATTTAACTCCAGTTGCCCACAATGGCAACTCGCTTGACAACACCCTTAAGTGACTTCTCTTCCCTTCCTTGTCTCACTTCTCCACTACCCTGCTGGTGTTTCCTGAAATCACTACAGATCCTTCTCAGCTTATGGTGGAGTGATGTCCCAATAAACTTATGGTAGTTGAAAAGATCATAAGCCAAAAATGCATTTGATACACCTAACCTTCCAAACATCATAGCTTGGTCTAGCCTACCTCAAATAGTACTCAGAACATTTACATTAGCCTGCAGTTGGGCACGATCATCTAACACAAAACTTATTTTATAAGGCTGTTACAATAAGATGTTTATAATTTCTCATGCACTTTTGAAAACTGTATTGAAAGTGAAAAACAGAATGGTTTTGCACCATCACAAAGTCAAAAATCCCAAGGTGAACCATCTCAGGCCAAGGATTGTAATTGCACTGAAATTCTTATGTCAGTACCTACCTCTGGGGGAACCCAAGCTAAGACATCTTCCAACCTTCATTCATTTTAGTAAAATTTCTTCTCTTCCCTTGTTTAACAGGTTTAATTTTCCTCTAAATTGTTCATTCTGAAAGTCAACACGAAGTTGGGCTCTTCCATCCAAATGATGTGTTTGATATAAGGCATATTCAAGTTTGAAAAATTCTTTTGGGATTTTCAAGAACCTTTCTAATTCTTTGGTAGGCTGAAATTTATTGTATGAGATATTTGCTCTGGTACCTGAATCATAACCAATCTTGACAGGCTTTCATTTGGTAATTGTATTTTTTGATAAGTTATATGAATAGGGCCATATTTCAAACATAGTAGGGGAGTTTATAATGCAAACGAATTCTCTTGTGAATCCTTTTATAAGTCAAGTCCACATTTATGAATTCCCATATATTTTTTCTTAAAGTGAACTATAGCCATCTTGATATTTCACTGTTAAATTTTATATTGGAATGATACTTCACTTGTAGGCCCTCCCCACTTTTATAAAATGCTATTTCTTTTTAAAATTAAAATAATTTTAGTCCGGGCATGGTGGCTCATGCCTGTAATCTCACCACTTTGAGAGGTTGAGGTAGGAAGGTTGCCTGGGTTGAGCCCAGCCTGGGCAACATAATGAGATCTTGTGTCTACAAAAAGCCAAAAAATTAGCTGGGTATGGTGGCATGCACCTGTAGTCCTAGCTACTCCAGAGGCTGAGGCAGCAGAACTGCTTAAGCCTAGGAGTTTGAGGCCCGTGGTGAGCTGTGGTCATGCCACTGTACTCCAGTCTGGGCAACAGAGTGAGACCCCCAACTCAAAAAAAGTTTGTAATTGGCATGTAATAATTTTACATATTTATAGGGTACAGAATGCTATTTCAATACATATATACAATGTGCAATGGTCGAATAAGGATAATTAACATATTAATCAACTCCAACATTTATCATTTTTTTGTGTTGGGGAACATTCAAAATCCTCTATTTTAGCTATTTAAAAATATACAGAGAAGCAACGTGGAGGAGACACGAGTGACCTGAGAGCACAGCCGTCACCATAAGTCTCCTCAACATGCCCAAGAGTGAGATGACCCCAGAGGAGCTGCAGAAGCAGAAAGAAGAAGAATTTAACATGGGTCCACTCTCTGTGCTCACACAGTCTGTCAAGAACAACACCCAAGTGCTTATCAACTGCCACGACAATAAGAAACTCCTGGGCCATGTGAAGGCCTTTGACAGGCACTGCAACATGGTGCTGGAAAACATGAAGGAGATGTGGACCGAGGTCCCCAGGAGTGGTAAGGGCAAGAAGAAGTCCAAGCCAGTCAACAAGGACCACTACATCTCCAAGATGTTCCAACACAGGGACTCTGTCATTGTGGTCCTGGCGAACCCGCTCATCGCTGGCCAGTAGGGGCCTCCTCTTGCCAATAGAGCTTGCTCCCCTGCCCTATGAAGACCTGCCCTTTATGATGGGAATAATAAAGTCCTGTGTTAAAAAAAAAAGAAAATATGCAATAAACTATTGTTAACTGTAGTCATCCTACAGTGCTATAGAACACTAGAACGTATTCTTCTTATCTAGCTCTAATTTTATATCTGTAAACCTCTTCCTCCCTACCATTCCCAGCCTCTAACAACCACAATTCTATTCTCTATTTCTATGAACTCAACTTTTTTTTTTTTTTGAGTTGGAGTCTCACTCTGTCGCCCAGACTGGAGTGCAGTGGCCGCTCCCGGCCACCGCAGCCTCGACCTGCTGGGCTCCGGCGATCCTTCCGCCTCAGCCTTCCGAGTAGCCAGAATTACAGGCATGCCCTACCACACCCGGCTGATTTTTTGATTTATTGTAGAGATGAGGTCTTGCTGCCCAGGCGGGTCTCAAACCCGCGGGCTCAGGCAATTCGCTCACCTCAGCCTCCCAAAGGCACGGGATTACAGGCTGAGCCACCGAGCCCGGCTGAACTCAACTTTTTTGAAATTAAAATTTTTTTTTAATTTTAGAGGCAGGGCCTTGCTGTGTTGCCCAGGCTGGAGTATAGTAGCTATTTACAGGTATGATCATAGCTCACTGCAGCCTCAAACTCCTGGGCTCAAGCGATCCTCCTGCCTTAGCCACCTGAGTAGCTGGGACTATAGGCACATACCATCCCACCAAGCTCAACTTTTTTAGCTCCCACATGAGTGAGAACATGCAGTATTTATCTTTCTGTGCCTGACTTATTTCACTTAACATAATGTCCTCCAGTCTCATCCATGTTGCTGTAAATAACAGAATTTCCTTTTTTATTATGACTGAGTAGCATTTCATTGTGCAAATATAACACATTTTCTTTATCCACTAAGTGTTGATGGACACTTAGGTTGATTCCATATCTTTGCTATTGTGAATATTGCTGCAATAAACATGGGAGTGCAGATATCTCTTCGATACACTGATGTCCTCTTCTTTGGAGAAATACTTTGAAAATGCTATTTCTACTGGTGCCATTGAGCCTATTACCAAGGACCTAATGCAAAACTATCTAAAATGCATTATTGGTGGTATACAGCCTATAGGAAATTAGCCTTGTTCTCAAACATCACCTCAGAACTACCACAATATTTTCTTTTCTGTCATTAATTTGAAATCGCTCTGACTCTGCGTTATTCAGTTTTTCCAAAGTAGTGAACAATAAATTAATATTTGAAATTGTATGACGTAAAGGAATGGGCCTATATCAATTTCCTAGAAATAAAATATTAGGGCTTATTTTAGTATAAAAGCAATGTATACACAGAGAATACCAGAAGAATTTGAAAAAGTAGAACAAAGAGAAGAAAAGTATCTATACTTCTACTGCACAAGAAAACAGCATTACATTTTAGTTTATTTTCTTCCAGTCTTCTTAATATGTACAGGTTTTGTGTTTTCATTATCATCATAAGCACATTCTATGTTATTGTCTCTTATTGGACATCATCATCTCAATAGCAATGAAATGCCAGTGAGTAGATACACCACTGTTTATCGAGTTCCCTATGTTTGGATACTTCCCTCTATTTGCTGCTATTATAAATAATACCCAGCAGAATTTAGTTTGCATTATAGAGTGTTTCCCCTCTGTTCTTTCCCAACAATTGTTAATCCCCACTCATGATTGGGGATAGACCCAACACCCCATAGATAATGGATTTCTATCCCTGTCTTCCACACATACTGAGTGCTGCTCTGTGTCAGGCACCTTGTGGGAGCCAATGGTGAATAAGACACAGGTCCTCTCTGTAAGGAGCTTGGGATCTGGAAATGGGACACAGACCTGAAATCCACAAATAACAGCAGCCCACTAAGAGAGCTCTACACAGGGTATTATGAAAGCACAGAGGAGCATGTCTCTGACTCTAGTTAGGGAAAGGTTCTAGAAGCATGAGTAAGAATTTTCCAGACAGATGGTACAGATAAAATAAATAAGAAAATAAATCAGGGTAATATGGCGGCAATGAGAGGAAAATGACAACAGAAGATAGAGTGGACAGGGACGGCCTCTCTGGAGAGGTGACATGTTTGACCTGAGACCAGAATGCAAGAAGTTTCTGGCCATTCAATGACCTAGTGGAAGAGTGTTTATGGCAGAAAACAGCAAGTACCAGGGAGAATTGAGTGCTCTCAGCTGGTTCATGCTGTGAATGACATGAGAGAAAGGGAAAGTAGCAGAACTGACATCAGGGAACAAGAGAGGAAAGTAAGTGGGTCTCATGAAAGGATTGCAGGGTAGGTTTGTGAACCCAGCTGATGTTGGAGAACATGAATCAGGAGTGGCACCAATGTATATGGTTGCAAGACTTTTTCAACAGGGCTTAGTGGCCGTAGTGAGTAGAGAAGGCAGATGGTTGGCTTGATATGTTGTTGGAGATGGTAGAACAAATGTAACAAAAAGACAAGTGGAATATACTGGGATTGGAGAGTTTATGGTGCACTCTAAGGTCTAGGCTAGGTAAGAAAAGTGTACAAGCTAGGAAGGTTGAGAAGAGGCAGGTGTGATGAACAGGCAGACAACTGAGGCCCTGGGGAGTGGAGGCCTACGAGAATTTACAGAGCAGATGTGATTGATAGAAACAAGGTAGAGGGAAAGCCACAAGGACAAAGGATAGGACTCTGAGAGTAAAATATGGGCTTAAGAAAGTCGAGTTCCCACAGTTTTGGGTGATGTCAAGTCCATTGCTAAGGTGAAACGGAGTTGATGGTTAAAGAGGAAATCGAGGATGTGTGGAATAAGATAGGGTGTTAGGATTTCATCAAATTAAAACCCTTTGTGCTTCAAAGCACACCATAAATAAAGTGAAAAGATAGCCCACAGAATGAGAGAAAATATTTGAAATAATTTATCTAATAAGGAACCTCTATCCAAAATATATAAAGAACTCAGACAACTCAATAATTAAAAGATAAACAATCCAATCAAAATGGGTGAAAAATCTCAGACATTTATTTTTTAATTTTTAAAATTTTTTTCAGTAGCTTGAAAAAACACTTTAGACATGTCTTAATAGATGATAAGCAAATTACCAATATGTACATAAAAAGAAGCTCAACATCATTAGCCATCAAGGAAATGTAAATGAAAACCATGACAAGATACCACTAAAATAGCTGTAACCAAAAGACAAATAAACAAGTGTTGGTGAGAATGTGAAGAAATTGGAGCCCTCATGCACTGGTGGGGGGGAATGTAAAATGGCGTAGCTACTTTGGAAAACAGTTTGGCAGTTCCTCAAAATGTTAAACAGAGAGGTACTATGTGACCCAGAAAGCAATTTCACTCCTAGCTATATGCCAAGAGAAATGAAAGCATATGTTCATCCAAAAACTTGTACACAGGTGATCATAGTAGCATTACTCAATAGCCAAAAGTGGAAATAACCCACATATCCATCAACTGATGAATGAATAAGCAAAATATGCTATATCCATACAATGCTACAACAGGGATGACTCTTGGAAACATCATGCTAAGTGAATCAAGACATTCACTAAAGACTACATATTATATGATATGTGATTCTATTTATATGATATGTAAATGAGGTCTCTAGAATAAAGGTCTCTAAGACAATGTTTTTTAGACTGGAGGTCACAACATATTAGTGAGCTATGAAAATGATTTACTAAATTGTGGCCTGTATTTTTAAAAGAAACAGAATGGAAAATAGTAGAGTGTATTGCCCATAGCAAGAGTAAACATTTTCACAAAACTTTTGTTTAAACTATATATATGTATGTATTATGACATGATTTTATTGTAGGTCTCAATAAAAAAAAATAGGAGGCACTCCTGTACCATATCCTCTGGTTCAAAAATTTATGACTATACTGTCATTCTTCTCTGAAGCATTGCTCATTCTATTGGATTAAGAGTCATACATTGTGAATATAAGACTTTTGATAGTTTGTACTAGTAATAGCATAGCACTTCTAAAAAGCCATTTGTTAAGTTGAAATGAAACATTAATTTAGTTTCTAAGGTATAAATCAAACATTAATTGAATTTCTTAAGTACAAATAACCATTAATTTAATTTCCTAAGAACAAATTAAACAATGGTTGCAGCCTATATTAAAATGTTTTTCAGCCTCTAAGATGCATCCACAATTATGACTCTTTCTAATTATTTATTATTAAGAAACCTAGGAAGTCAATGTTTAGTTATGTGGCAAAATGCATGTCTTTGATTTAATTTCTTTTCCTGTGAGCTATTTCAAAACAGTTTAATTCTAAAATTTCTTGTGTGTGCCCAGCACATCAAATGCATTTAATGATTCTTTTATTTGGCAAGTGTGTGTGTTGGAAAGTAGAGAGGCTCTGGAGCCAGTCAGGTCGCAAGGAATCCTGACTCTGTAGTCTACTAGCTATTTGATGTTTGGCAAATTGGTGTATTGAGGTCTTGGCTTCCTTGGCTCTAAAATGGAGAAAATAATATTAGGTGGAATCTTATGAAATTGCCATTTGTAGAATTCAAAAATGGTCACATATCAGCAATTTCATATGGTTCAACCTAATAATAACTTTACAGGATGGTTGTGAGAATCCAACGGGATAATATTTGTTTAATACTTGGCATAATACTTATTAAATGTAAGTATTCCCTTTGATAAAGGTGAAAAATACTAACGTCAATGTTTAATTTTCTTTTTTACTGTCAGCATATACATTGGACCATTGCACATTATGTACTTACTAACCTTATGTCTTGCTTTGTTCCAGAAAGGGTTTAAAGAGACTGTTTTGCACATACTAAATAAATATTTGGATACTAGTGAGTTAATGTTTCTGTTTAGTTGTGGTTTTGTTTAGTTGGTCATTTACGTGTTATAATTTCCTAACTTACTAGAATTTGATCAAATGCTAGAGAGCTTTTGAACTCATGTTTTCCAAAAGAGGGTGCAACAATGTCTTTTCTTGTGCTTCTGTAACTGGTTGTTTTTTCTTGCCAGCCAGCCCATACAGTAGTATCTGGTAAATATTTAACGCCAGGCTCTCTGGGAGGGGACAGAGGTGGAGCTGATTTGTAGAGCTTGCCAATTTCCGTGGCATGGATGCTACCATCACTGCGGATTTCAGGATACCAACTTGACCTCACCAAGTTCAGATTCTGGAAGAGATGTGTGCATTCAGTTCTTCTGAGCCAGTACCAGCCGAATCCAGCACTCTGCTGGCCCCAAGACACATGAAACTTCCACCTGAGAACGGTGCTCTAAGGACTAGAACTGAGAGTGTCTGTAGAATACTTGATTTATTTTGCTAATAGAGATTTTTCACAATTACGGAACATTTTTGAAAAATCCAACTAAACAGAATAACTGCAAAAATGGAGCAAAACAATAATTACAGTGTTTATTGCTATCTTAGATCTGTATGACACCTTCTTCTCACTAAATTGCTTTTCTTGATGAAACAACCTGCAGGTTTTTGCTCTTCTTTGTTTTCCTTTTGTCAACCTATTATTTTAATGACTAAAATACTAAATAAGTATTTCCAAGAAAAATGTACTATGTAATTTTGTTTATTGACCTCATGATCTTACTGACGCAGATACTGGGAAACTTCTTTTTGGCGGGATTGTAAAAACCAAAGATCAAATTTTTTTTTAAATGTAAAGGAATGTGAATCACAAATAAAGGAATCACTAAGGATATGATGTGTTTTAAGATTTTTTAAAAATGATCTGCAGGCCAGGCACATTGGCTCATGTCTGTAATTCCAGCACTTGGAGAGGCTGAGGTGGAAGGATTGCTTGAGCCCAGGAGTTCAAGACCAGCCTGGGCAACATAGCGAGACCTCATCTCTAAAAAATATAAAAAAATTAGCTGGGGGTGGTGGCAGGTGCCTGTAGTCCCAGCTACTCAAGAGACTGAGGCAGAAGGATCAGCTGAGCCCAGGAAGCTGCGGTGAGCCACTACACTCCAACCTGGGCGAGAGTAGACCCAAACTTAAAAAAAAATCTGCAAATGCTTTTTAAACTCTAAATCAGAGATTCTAAATAAGAGGAGGTATTTTCCAGGGCAGAGGGCATTCTAGAAGTGGGTAGTGTCATTTTTGGGGTTGTCACAATGATTGGGGAGCACTATTGACTTTTAAAGGGTTGGGCCAGTAATGCTAGAATTGGAAATTGCCCAATGTGCCAAATGAACTTCAAATGTTCCCCTGAGCCTTCATGTAGGTGAAAATAAGCACGTAGTTTTCCAAAAACACAAGTGTTTTACAAATTGAAGAATGCTTGCAAAAAATTCTAAGTTTTGCTTAGAATTTCTGAGAGAGAATTGTTCACCATGTTGGGAAGTTACAGCAACACGGGCAGAAGCGCTTTTGAATTTGAGTTGTCACCAAAGCATACCTGTGTCAGACTGCATCGTGAGATGTCACTCATAGGTTAGTATAAGTATCTGATGACTTTATTATATTATGTCTTCTAAGGTTGCCAAACCTAAGGGTTTACATTTTGAGGTGCATGTTATCTTATTATACATCACCTTCCTTTTATTTCTCTTTTCTACTAGAACATTATGCTGTTTTTCTACAATTATGTATAGGGGTATGTGGTATCACCTATGAATTTTACTTCAGGAGAGTACAGGGAGGGCTGCTAAATACATGTTATAAAAGGGATCATTGGGTCTGAGGCCACTGATCCAAATAACTAATCCTTAGCACAGTATGACAATATCTTTTCTGTTTCCAGGGCACCCAGTGTATCTGCCTACCATCTGACATCGGAGTGATGTATCATATTCCCTTGGCTTCAAGACTGTAAAAAGATTGTTCAGCTCTGCCCCAGCCATTATCATTTGTGTTCTAAAATAACAATTTTATCCATTTTCCTGATCACAATGCTTACAGCTTTGTCATTTGTTCTTCAGAATATTTGGTGCCCTCTTGGAGAAGCACATAATCAAAAAGTCCAGTGGATTGAATCTTTAAGGCAGTTTTAAAATGAAGTGAACCTAAATTTCTTTGAGTTTAGAATTTTCCCCTGAGGAATTTGGAAGCAAGCATTAACAAGCACATCTATTTAGTCTTATGCCATACGCATTGGCAATAAACACCCTGGTAAGAAAATAAGCAGTTAGTGTTATGCACACAATAACAGAAAATAAATATATACTTTGAGCTGGATTCAAATATGAACCTACAGATCATGTTGTCAACACAGTGAAAGCGAAAAAAAATGCATCACCAGTGAATAAACCTGTAATAAATATGCAGGGCTGACCATTGGCAAGATTGCAAAGTAGCTGGTGTTTGTTTCTAGCACTTCCATCTTCCTTCTTTGGTCTCCCCTCAGCACACCCCACCGCAAGCTCAGGGCCCTCAGTCCACACGAAATTAGCAAGCATTTTTTAGCTATTTCTGTAAGCCATTTCTGAGCTACTGTGATAGGCACTATCAAACTCTTTTCTGATTTGAAGTAGTCTTCCTGTCAGCAACAAAGGGGTCTGATAAACTCTTTCCCCCCCTTAGGAACTTTAGAATCTTTTTAAAGCAGATGGGCTATTTTTAAAGATTGAGATAGTGGTTATCTTGGAAAAGAAGGAGTCACTGGGAGGGAGCATGAGGGCTTCTGAGGAGTTGGTAATGTGCATTTCCTTTTTAAATTGTGATTAAAAAAAAACATGTAACATAAAATTTACCATTCCTAACTTTTTTTCAGTTGGAATCTTACTGTGTCCCTAAGCTGAAGTGTAGTGGCATCATCACTGCAGCCTCGACCTCCTGGGCTCAGGTGATCCTTCCACCTCAGACTCCTGAGTAGCTGAGACTATAGGCACATGCCACCATACCCAGCTAATTTTTGTATTTTTCGTAGAGACGGAGTCTCACTATGTTGCCTGGGCCGATCTTGAACTCCTGGGTTCAAGAAATCCTCCCCGCTCAGTCTCTCAAAGTGCTGGGAGTACAGGCATGAGCCACTGCGCCTGGCCTCTAACCATTTTTAAGTGAACCATTCAGTAATATTAAGTATATTCATGTTGTTGTGAAGCAGGACTCCAGAGATTTTTCATCTTAAAAAACGGAAACTTTAAATCCATTATACAATTTCCTTTGCCCCCTCCCCAGCTCCTAGCAACTACCCTTCTACTTTCTGTCTCTATGAAATTGACTACTTCTAGGTACCTCACATAAGTGGAACCATAGTATTTGTTCTGTGGTGTCTGACTTCTTTCATTTTTTTTTTTTTTTTGGGTTGGAGTCTCACTCTGTCGCCCAGACTGGAGTGCAGTGCCGCTCACGGCCACCGCAGCCCCGACCTGCTGGGCTCCGGTGATCCTTCCGCCTCAGCCTTCCGAGTAGCCGGAATTACAGGCATGCGCTACCACGCCCGGCTGATTTTTTTGATTTATTGTAGAGATGAGGTGTTGCTGCCCAGGCGGGTCTCGAACCTGCGGGCTCGGGCAATCCACTCACCTCAGCCTCCCAAAGGCGCGGGATTACAGGCTGAGCCACCAAGACCGGCTGACTTCTTTCACTTAGCATAATAGTCTCAAGGTTCATCCATCCTGTAGCTTGTGACAGGATTTTCTTTCCAATGTATTTCTTGATCTGGGTGCTGGCTACCTGGAATGTCCACTTTGGGAAAATTCATCCACCTGTGCATGTTTTAATTGGATATATTTCTGTATGCATGTTATACTTTTAAAAGATTTGCTCAAAGTGGATGGAAATAAAATTTTAGAACCATTACTACCATTTTGACTACGTTATTAGTAGCATATTGTATTCATGTTTCTCAATGATGTTTTAGAAGTACCAGTCAGAGAAGGTAGTGCTTGGCTCTCAGGAGTGCTTTGCTTTGCATTTTGTACTTTGTTCTAGGGTAGACCTCTAAAAGACATGATCTCAGATAGGCCCAACTCAAATCTCTCCTGAGCGGTAGCTCTGAGCCCCCTCTATCCAGAAGTCTGGTACTGATCATCACAATCTGAAATCACAAAAGCCTAATGTCCCAAATAAAGGCAGAAGGTGAAGAAAAACTTGTCCTTGAAGAAGAGAATAAAATTAGGAAAAGAGTCCATTAAAATAAAATTTTAGGAGAAAGAACACAACAGGGTTGAAAAAAGTAAGGTTGCCAGATCTAGCAAAAGAAAAAAAAATCTATCAGTCCAGGATACTCAGTGAAATTTAAGTTTCAGATAATCAGCAAATAATTTTTTTAGCATAAGTATGTTCCAAATATATTTCACCTGATAGCCCTAGATTCAAGGGCAAGAAGGGGGAATAAAAAAATAGACAGAGCCAGGTGTGGTGGCTCAAGCCTGTAATCCCAGCACTTTGGGAGACCGAGGCAGGAGGAATGCCTGAGAACAGGGATTCAAGACCAGCCTGGGCAATGTGATGAGACCTTGTCTCTACGATAAATCAAAAAATAAGCTGGGCGTGGTAGCCTGTGCCTGTAGTTCCAGCTACTTGGAAAGCTGAGGTGGAAGGATCGCCTGAGCCCAGCAGGTTGAGGCTGCAGTGGCCCTGAGCGTGCCACTACACTCCAGCCTGGGTGACAGAGTGAGACTCCAACTCAAAAAAATAATAATAATAACAATAGACAGAAAGGGTGAAGAAACCCAAATGTCCATCAACCAACAAATGGATATTATTCCACCATAAAAAGAAATAAAATACTGGTACATGACACAAGATGGATGAACCTGGAAAACCTCATGCTAAATGAAAGAAGCCAGTCACAAAATAAGCGCATGCCATATGAGTCCATTTATGTGAAATATCAGAACGGGCAGGTCTATAGAGACAGAAAGCAGATTAGCCATCGTTGCCAAGGACTGAGGATAGCAGGAGAGTGATAGCTAAAGCATGCTGGGTTTCTTTTTGAGGTGATAAAAAAGTTCTAAAATTAGGTTGGGTACAGTGTCTCACACTTGCAGAGGTGAACGAATTGCCTGAGCCCAGGGGTTTGAGACCAGCCTGGGCAACTTGGCGAGACCCTGTCTCTACAATAAATCAAAACATTAGCCAGGCGTGGTGGCACGCACCTGTAGTTCCAACTACTTGGAAGGTTGAGGTGGAAGGATCACCTGAGCTCAGCAGGTTGAGGCTGCAGTGGCTGTGAGCATGCCACTGCACCCCAGCCTGGGTGACAGAGTGAGAATCCAACTCAAAAAAGCAAAAAAAAAAAATTAGCCAGTCTAAAATTGACTATGGCAATTCACATATCTGTGAATATATGAAAGTGCATTGAATTGTACTTTGTTTGGTTTTTTACTTATTTATTTATTGAGTCAAAGTCTCATTCTGTCGCCCAGGCTAGGGTGCAGTGGTATGATCACAGCTCACCATAGTCTTGACCTCCTGGGCTCAGGCAATCCTCCTGCCTCAGGTTCCCAGGTAGCTGGACTACAGGTACACACCACCATGCCTGGCTAATTTTTTTTTTTTTTTTTTT